>NW_026886590.1:0-7899 GCF_032173495.1 Musca vetustissima | reverse complement strand
CGACGCATCGTATTGTTGTAACGCACAACAAACAAACCATAAAAACAACAATCGACGTCGTCGTCGTAATCGCCGTCGTCGGTAAGAACGTACCAAGTGCCGGGCATTAGCAATTTTCTCACGACCTTAATCACAGCACTAAAATCGATTATACTCAATTTTTATTAAACTTCCCACACTGTAAATATAGATTTTTATTGATGACGCGTGTCCGTTGGCATTGTGTGCAAGGTTGGATTTACCCACATAGCAGCTAGAGAGAGCGCAGAACATTTGATAAAGCGAGATGTGTGATATTGCTATCTTTTACTTGCTAATACAATTGCCGTAGGTAGTAGAACCATCATTTCACTCAAAACAAATTTCTTTAATGGCTGCTCTTAGTTGGCCTGAAAGTATAAACAACACAACGCCAACAACAACAGCATCGACACACAACCATAATAAAACAACAAATATATGTTCTCTTAAAGATAAACACTCCGTTGAATGGCCGTGTTATCATACTGTCTCTTTTTAATGTAGCGCCATTAAAACTCTCATTTGAAATGGTTTCATGAAGTTACCTTTTGTTGTTGTTGTTACTCTCGACGGCAGTTTATTTGAGTTATTGGCAATTCTCGTTAACAGTTATGGCTTCCGTATGATACACTCAGATCTCACGTGGTGTTGTCTCTACCATACATGAACGACGTAGGCAGCCGAGCTCTGCGTCTGCCGATTGGGGTAGTTGTGGCTCACGGTATGTGTGTGCGCTCTCCTCGTGATGTGTGCGTCGACCATGTTGCTGTTGTTGGGGGTTCTTTATTTCTGTGTTTCGAATGAACTCAGTTCACGTTAGCCGTCGCTATTCGCATACAAAACAAAAATACCTCTCTCACTAACATGATGGTCGGCAACGAAAAGCAAAAAGAGGCGTGGCTTAGTGCAGTAGCATTTTTTTATTATGATTTTATGTTGATTTTATTGTGATTGTAATGGGTTGTTATGCGCCGTTTTCTCAAGTGCTGCTTGCAGCCGCTGCTCATTTAATGCCACCCCAGAAAATCTAGTCATTTTCGGGATGTTGTTGAAAATCCGTCGGCGAAATAAAATTCTGAATGAATTTTATGACTAGAAATGACACTGTTGCTCGCCAGCTTGATGTTTTCGTCATGTCATTTCATGTCTGTGGCATTTGTACTAGGCTAAACTATAATAATTATTTGTATTGTTATTAGTTTGTTGCAACAACTATAAACATATTCTTTATGATAATGGTTATAATGATTTTTCCAGCGCTTATTTGTTGGGTGTTTCAGTCAAAATTAGGTTTGTTGTGTGCTTATGATTGTTGAGATAATCAAGCATTAACATACAATGTATTACGATTTTGATGTCAAATGTTTAGTTTTGACCTTGAATTGTTGTAGTGATAAAGAATAATTTCAAATGTGTGAATGAGTGTCATTATTACAAGTTCATAAAGATTTACAACAAATGAAAGTGTAAAATAAATCATAAAACACTTTAAAAAAAAATAAAGCGTTTAAAATATTCAGGATGTGAAGCGTTAGGGAAAAATGTTGACATTAAAAAAAAATAATATAGCTGAGACTAAGATTTACCCGTCTATATCTTATGTTCAAGTGTTTAACAAAAACGTGATTAATAAAAATATAATATTAATATTATATATGATATTTATTTCATAAACCACTGAGAGGCTTATATTTGTGTGAGAATTCAAATAAAAAATATTGTCAATTTAGTTTTCATCAAAGTGTCCAAAATACCGTAACATGGAAAGTACCATCATATTAGAACCCAAAATGACAAATTACAGTCAATTCTACTCAAAAAATTGCCCAACATCACTAAAATTCCGAAAGTTGAAGTTTCAAGTCGTGCAAAGCTATTGCCCAACACAATGTCAATCGTGAAGAGATATCTTGGGCACATTCCATTAAATTTGGACGAGTTTTGGCAACGAATTCAAAATAATTGGATGAAAATTACTGAAGAATTTTTACCGAAATTGGTCAGGAATATAGCTAATCGGATTTATTTTATCATTTTCCTCACCGAACATCATGCAGACAGGTACTTTTATTCGTTGCCCATATCCACTTCTGGAGTAACATTTCGTGGTGTTCAGATGATAAATATGTTCGACATTAAATATATAAAAAAGTGCACGAAAAATCATATCTTAACAACACACTATAAATTATATTTCGTGCAATATGTCTCAATTGGGCGAAGTAATATGCAGCATTTTCCAGACGAAAAAATGAAAGCCCCCCTTTTTGAGATAGAAAGGGTCAATCACGCGACAGCAAATGTACATTAGTCCAATTTTGGTTTTTCAAAATTTGGCCTGTAATTCAAGAATGCCGCTATAAAATTTTAAGTTAAAATCTTAACAAATCATTGTGTTAGAATCAAGCGAGCAATAGCGCGTCTCAAACTTTAAGCTAATAATCCAATCTGTTCAAAATTTTAACACGTTGTTCTGTACATATCTAGCTATTGTAAGCGATAAATGTAATCGGTCGAGATCTTCCTTATTTTCTAAATTTGTTTTTTATTTATTTATTATTTATTAGTCTATTGATATTTTCCTTAGAGACTATATAATACAAAATGTTATACTTAATTTCATGAATTTAAATATATTACAATTTTACTTTTCAATGCTTCACGATTCATAGAAAAATCAATAAGATTATATAATTCATTAAAATCGTTAGACATTCTTGTGTAAGGGATCTGCATTTGAATAATTCATTCTAGAAAACTGAATAGCTAGTGGTACATAATTGCGAGTAGCTCTTTGAGGAATATTGAAGCAAATGTTGTTGATTAAAAATCCAGCATTAACGTCACCCATTATTACATTAAAAATAAATGATACATTCAACATTTTCCTTCGGCGTTTTAAAGTTGGCAGCTTAATGAGGGAAAGTCTATCTGTATATGATGGAAGATTATGATTCGAGAAGTTTAAGTTCCGTAAGCAGAAAATTAGAAATTGCTTTTGAACGGACTCGATGCGATCACTGTGTGTAATATATATAGGATCCCATATGATCGAAGAGTATTCAAATATACGGCGAACGAGCGTTGTATATAATTTTTTTGTGACATAAGGATCCATGAACTCTTTACTCCACCGTTTAATAAACCCAAGCACGGACTTTGCTTTGTTTATTGTTACTGAAATGTGGGAATTAAAATTCAGTTTACGATCCAAAAGAACTCCTAGATCCACAAACTCATTAACTTTTTAAAGAGAGTAGCCGTTAAGTGTATAATCAGTATCAATTAACCTCTTTCTTGTAAATCTCATCAGTTTGCATTTCGAGTAATTAATTTCCATAAGGTTAATATTACACCAATTTGTAAACGAATTCAGATCATGTTGTACCAAATCATTACTTGAGATGTCTGAAAAACTGAGAAATAATTTCACATCATCGGCATACATCAGGATATACGAAAACTTTATTATTTGAGGTAGGTCATTCATGAATAAAGAAAATAGAAGAGGACCTATATGGCTGCCTTATGGCACTCCAGAGGAAGCTGCAATACTTCTCGATATGGTATTATTAAATTTTACATTTTGTGTCCTATGTTTTAGATATGAAGAAATCCAGTTGAGACTTCTGTTAGTAAATCCCAGGCACTCAAGTTTTAATCGTAACAGCTTATGATTGACTTTATCAAATGCTTTGCTGAAGTCCGTGTAAACAGCATCGGTTTGCATTCCTCGAAGAAATCAACGATTGACTATGGTGGAGAAGTGCAGAAGGTTCGTTGCTGTGGAGCATTTTTTCTGAAATCCATGCTGGTAGGGAGATATAAGGGAACTAACATGATGATAAATGTTATCAGTTATGATTTTTTCAAAAAGCTTTGGAATTATGCTTAATTTTGCAATTCCACTATAATTAGCAACATCGGATTTATTTCCATTTTCCAAAAATCAAATTTCATAGGTCCGGCATTTTGTTAATTTTTGTGCGATGTTAATAAAAATTGTTCATACCAGAGCCAGAAACGTATTCCTTCGAATGTCATTTTTGGGTCCGAACTTTCTAGTGGTCGGAAATCTTGCCATCGGAAAGAAGCATTTTTCTGTCATTACAAAAATCAACTACAAAACAACAGAAACAATATATGCAAAGTGACAAGTCTTCAATATAATGCACATTAACCCTACGGTCAATAACCAAAAAACTATACTTAGATCAATAACCGTGGACATTTGTACCCATCCAAATATAGCTCTGTAATTCATTAAAAAATTGGACTATCGTGAGGCTTTTTGTTTTAAATTAGTCTATAGCGATCTAGATGTAGGAACTCAAAATTATATATACATTAAAATAATATATATTTAAATCCATGTTTAAATGATAACATATCTAAAACAATAATAGTAAATTCGTTATAACTTTCGAATGGGTTAAGCTTTTTTAATTATTTTTATTGGGATCTTATTTAGGTATTCCTCAACCCCTCTGCAAATTTTTGTAACCCTAAACAACATGGGGCCATCAGGGCGACTCGTGGAAGTCAGAAACTACCTTGGTTTTCCTTTGGTATACAGGTACTAAAACAATTATTATGTGTGAAAATACCTCAAGAATGATTCCTCAAAATTTGATCCAAATATCTCCATTACTAAAAAAGGTACAAATGTACCCGGTTATTGACCGTAGGAATAATTTGCCAGCCGTTCGAAAATCGCTAAAATTTCAAGTCTCTTAAGTTAAGAACAAGAAGAAATATCGGCCAATGTTGTTTTTCTTATTTAACTTTACTTTAACTTTGCTAATCTATGTACAATTAATGAAGAAAGCTCACAGGCTATGATTGACTTTTTTCCCGGAAATTCCCATTTGTGACATCATTGAAATTGATCCTTGCAAAAATTCTTAACGACCGCACTATGGGCCAGGAATCCAATTTTTGGCAAAATGTCAATTTTAGATAGAGCCGATAAAACGTTAAACATTTCAAATCTGGAGACTTTGTGTTTTGTACCAGTACAAATTTATAAGATTGTGAATCACGAATGACATGAGGTCATAGTCAAAATTCACATTTTTGTGAATATAATTTATATATGAAAAATGTTATATAACATATAGTAGTCTCACATTTAACCATATGGGATGCAATTTTGTATTATGGGTTCGCATTGCATACTGGGTAGCACCCATATACGGTATCCCCTAATATTAGTTTTTTGGAGATTTTGTTTGTCGTCTTCAAACAAATTGCCTGTAATTTAGTATTTTGAAATCTCATTGGGTTTGCAATTTTCGTACCAAAAACGATCAATATTGACTTAGGATTTGGGGTATGTCCCACATAAACGGATCCCACATTTTTTAGAAATTTGGGGATTTTTTTTCAATCTAATTGGGTTTAATTGCAGTTTATTTAATGTATGCCATGTTTTTAAGACTGAATACGAATGAATACAATTTCATGGTTTTTTTGATTTTAAATGCTGCAAAGATATTAACTATTTAGGGTTTTCTTATATTTAATGCGCCATTGTTTTATTAATTTTTAAACCCTGATTTCACATTTGTAATCAGTGGTCATTTTTACTGTTTTCATGCAGAAACCTTTATAGATATTTATTTATCTCATAAACCGACTGCTCTAATTATTTGGAGCAGGGTAATGTGAAAAAGTGCGATTATTTTAAAATTATACAATATCAATATAAAAAGTATTAATTTAAAGGTCAATCACTCCTCTTGGATATACTGTTTGATTCTCAAATATTGTCACTTTTCACAAAAAATATCGGTATATTTGATCCGCTAATATTAACAAGCCGTGTAAAACGCCGTAAGGAACAGCGACCAGAAAACCGATAATTACCAGAAGTGAACATAAAATTTCCTAACGAATAAAAGTTAGTTATTTGGACAAGTAAAAATCGTAACCAGGAATACCAACTTCTGATTGCCTGTTGTTGTTGGGGTTTGTCATATAATTTTCACGTTGTTATTAGTTTTACATTCTGAGAGCGATTTTTTATGTTTTTACATTTTATTTTGTAAAAATTCAATAAGACGACCAAAAATTTCATATCGACAAATGGAGAACTATTTTTGTGCTACCTTTACTATTAAAAGGAAGCACAGCAACAGAATATTTGCTTTAACATTTTGTTAAAATTCAATTCGACCACCATAAAAAATGTAATATCGACAAATGGAAAACAATTTTATACACATCAGTATAAAAAATTGTTGCGTTTTTTTACATAAGACCGAATATGATTTTAAGCTACTTTTTTGAGTTGATCTGAACTGAAGATATATAAAACACTGGCCCCTGTGCAAATTATTAAGACAACTATCCTAAATAGGATGTGAACAAAATTTGACGTCACTGGATCCTTTTATTCGATAAATAGCTCGACTCCTCTGCCCTGTTTTATAATATTTCCAAATTTTGCTTTCTGTGAGACTAAATAGGTATATGTCAATTAATACCTTTAAAAATACTTCGGATTTTTCTATTCCAATATTTTGTAAATGCTAATGAAGTTGTTAGCACTGAATATTCCCATGTTATTTTCAAAATATCACCTAGATATAATATTAAATTACTTTTGAAAGTATGTACACAATTTTATTTTGTAATGATCTTATCTATGATTCCAAGAAATTCTAGCCTTATATCGTAAATATCGTCCTATTGCGTTTATTACAACGACAACTAAAAAACACGTTCATCATCATGATTTGTTACAAAAATACATAGCCAACCGCTTTCATTCTGTAAGAGGAAATGTAAGAAAAAATCCATTATCTCCATTAAAAAACCCACGTAATTCCATTGAATGGAGAAAAGTGATTGATTGTTAATGTAGTGTACCAGACGTGAGCTACTATGCTATTCAACAAACACAATAAAATGTTATATATGTATATAAGAGGCTATATTCTTCTTCTTCGGTATTGGGTATTTTAAATTTCCACATTTTCTAACGTTCCTCTAAAAGATAAAGATTTTCAATTTGTACGTATCCTTAGGTCTTTGAATCACCAAAAACTTAATTGAAGTATTTGTAGGTGTTACTGTTTGTATTTTATGTTCCTCTTCCTTGAAAAGGATACAATAAATCCTCAATTTACTTTTCCGAGCCAAGTTACTCAGTTTTGCCGCAAATCGTGATTGTAATTTTCCTATTAAAATTTCAACAGAATTTTAATATCTCCATTACGTTCAGTTTATTGCCCAGTTCATAAATCCTTTGATTAATTTTCAAATGTTGTATTTTTTCGTTTTTTGTTCGTTTCAATTAATTTAAGGTCATAAAATGAATTCATGTGTTCGCCAGGAATTGCCTTTCATTAATAAAAATAATAACTAAATTAAGTGGCATGTTCTGATGTCGATGTCGACGTTTGTTTTTTCCGTTGTGTATTTTCTGTGTAAATTAAAACAAATCATAATCGTAAATTTTTATTATGTGAATTTATCAACTTAATGCAAATAAAATGCAAAAAAAACAGCAACAACAAAAAATGCCTTTTTATGGATATTTTTATTTTTCAAACTTAATAAATAACTAATTTATTAATAATACGTCGTTGGCTTTATTTCAGTTGGCTCATTGTAGGCCGTATTATTGCGGCCAACCGAGTACGTTTGCGGATTGTTAAATAAATTTCTGTTATTGGTCGTTAAGTTAAAATTAAAAGTCACTTAATTGGTTTTTTAAACAATGTCTTATTTAAAATTCAATAAATGTCAATCATTAATACAGAAAAAATACGTGCTTGATTTTTTCCCACACTGAAAGAAATGCCAAAACGAATAGGAAAAATCTATGCATGGATTTGTGTGTTGGATGATTTTTTCTGTGAATTTGTAGTA
>NW_026886589.1:0-78878 GCF_032173495.1 Musca vetustissima | reverse complement strand
ATTGTGCACTGGGTATTACCAGTTCTGTCTTCGTTGGATTTACACCAAGACCATTTGCCTTGGCCCAGCGTGACAGAGTCAGTAAAGCCCTTTGCATAAGCTCAGAGATTGTAGAAGGAAATTTTCCGGAAATCAATATCACCACGTCGTCCGCGTAAGCTACAACTTTGATACATTCCCCGTCCAATTCCCTCAAAATAATATTAATTACCAGTAGCCATAGTAACGGCGAAAGCACCCCTCCTTGAGGTGTGCCTCTAGTTACTGTTTTCCTGATTTTTGTATCCCCCACACTTGAATTTATAATTCTGCTGTTAAGCATTTTATTTATCCAATATGTCAGAGTATCAGGAATGCCGACTTCCCTAAGTGAGTGGTTTATGGATTCAAGTTTAACGTTGTTAAAGGCTCCCTCTATATCTAAGAAGGCGGCCAGCGTAAAGTTTGAGTTTTCCATGTTCCTCTCAATATATCCCACCACTTCGTGCAGTGCAGATTCCACAGACTTGCCCTTTATGTATGCGTGTTGTGAGTTGCTGAGAGAAGTGGTGTCTATACGACTCCTTATCTCCAGGTCGATCAGTCTTTCGAGAGTCTTGAGGAGAAAGGATGATAGGCTAATGGGTCTATAGTCTTTTGGTGCAGAGTGGCTTGGTTTCCCTGCTTTGGGGATATAAGTGACCTTTACCTCATTCCATAGATCCGGAACACACGAGAGAGTCAGACACGCAGTATAAATCTTCTCAAGGATCAGATAAATACCTGGCGAGGCATATTGAAGCATCGCCGGAAGAATACCATCCGGTCCTGGCGATTTATACGGCTTAAAAGTGTTGACCGCCCATCGTATCTTATTTCTGTTTACCACCTGCTAATGAGATCCAGATCCGGGGTAGCAAAAAGCTGAGTGTCATCACGATCACCGTCGATGGTACCCACGTCTTTGCAACCCGGGAAATGAGTCTCGGCTAGGAGATTAAGAGTCTCAGAACCTGAGTTCGTCCACGCTCCATCTTGCTTCTTAATACTACCGATGGACTTCGGGTCCTTGGATAGTAGTTTTCGAAACCTAGCAGCGTCATTGACCCCTTCTATTGACTCACAGAAATTTACCCATGACTTTTTCTTCGCGCGTTTTATCTCACTCTTGTATTTATTGAAACTAACTCTGTAGGAGTTCCAATCAGTGTCGAGTTTAGACTTATGCGCCCTGTTGTACAGTCGTCTGGTCGCTTTCCTGAGCTCACCAAGTTCCCTGTTCCACCACACTGGCCGAGATTTCTTTCCAGGATGTGTGAGCGGACAGGATTCCTTATGGCAACATAGGAGAACGTCCGTTAGATTTTTTACGGCCCCGTTGAGTTCCACAGCTGTTCCTAAATTTGTGTTAAGAGTCAGCTGGGAGTTCGTTAGCCCCGTGAATTTCTCCAAGTTTGTTCTCCTTGGATTCCGATAAGGCTGTTGTCTATCTCCGTCAAAAGAGTACTCGAAGACAATCTTTAAATGATCCGAGAAGGAACATTTATCAGATACCCTCCAATTCCTGATGACGGAGTCGTCTAGATTTGAGAGGGTTAGGTCGATGACCTCCTCTCTACCCTTAACTTTAAAAGTCGGGTCACTACCCCTATTACATATACGTAAATCATAGGATAAAATGAAATCAAAAACGGACTCACCTCGTATATTTGTGTCCTTGCTACCCCATTGAAAATGGTGAGCATTTGCGTCGCATCCCAAGATAACATTGCAGGTGCTCTTCATTTCGTTGAGCATATTTCGTACACATGTGCCTGGTGGATCCCTCTCCTCAAAGGGCATATAGACTGAGGAGAGCAGGGTGGCCTTCCCCGTCTTGTGCTCCAGCCTCACAGTGCACATGTCACCATTGCTGTAATTAGACAGAAAGATTAAATTTAAGCTCTTCTTACCTACTATGCATGTTCTCACCTTGTCCCCCGTGGACGTGGCGAAGATATCAAAGTTGGCATTCCTTAGTCCAGAAACCATATTATTATAAATATATGGCTCCTGAACTAAGGCAATGTCCACTTCCGAGTTCGTGAGGGACAGGAGTAGTTCGGCGGCTGCGGCCTTGCAATGATGTAGATTGATCTGCATTATGCGCAGCCTACGCCGCTTCCCTACTCCTACTGAGTTTCGGTGGAGGTGCTCAGTCGAAACCGAACCCATCCTGAACCGAAGTTCAATTTCCCCTCACGTTCCCTGAGATACTTCTCCCCTGGTGGGTCAACCGCCACTCTCGCCACCATACCACCATCCTTGTTACACGGAGTTAGGTTGACCACAATCCAACTCGAAGTAGTGATGCTGGGGTTTTGTAGCGCCAGCATCTTCAACAGGAGTTCCTTATCCACAGAAGGTGGGGGAACCCAGGCCGAAAGGACTCGTCTTGTCGGGATTTCTGCTAGGGAGACCGCTGCAAGGTTAGCTCCTTCCCAGAGCGCGCCAAATCCACTAACAGTTTCCACAAGGAAATCCTTGGATTTCTTGTTTAAGCAGTTAATGACTTTGGCACCCTTCTGCATGAAGGCACTACCAAACTGTCGGTCCCCTTGGTCCGTCCCACAGACGATAGCCGACCGAAGGGCTCCTTCAAATAACAACCAATGACTCTCACTGATTCTACCCTGAGGATCAGCTTTGTCTATGATTGCCACAAGAAGGTCTTCATCGGTGGCTACCTTAGTTGGTCTTTCATACGGCTTACGTCGTTGACCACGAGCCTTGGAGGTCGCCTTTCCAGAGGAGGTTGAAGCCTTCTCCGTACTCGGTCGTTTCTCCGCCGTTTGTAGTCCAACACAAGCCGCATAAGAGGTAGAAGGGTCTACCAGACGAGAAGTCATCGTCTTCTTGGGTGAGGGTTGAGGACCCTCCGAAGAGCGGATACGTTTCACAGATTTATTCTGTGGGGCGACATCTGCTCTCCCAGGAGACGCTGGTTCCTTCGCTGATTTTCCCTTCTTCCTGCTTCGACCACTCTTGGATCCACTCAGCGCCTTTTCCTCCCCCTTGTCGTTAGGCGCAGAATCGGGCTTTGAGATAGAGCCCTCCGCAGGTTGATTACCCTTATGGGTGACATTCTGCTTGGGGGTACTCTCAGTAACCTTCTCCTGTGCTTCCTTACTCGGGGTCAGATCAGCACTGGGCTTCGGGTCAGAAGTCGGCTTAGCACCTTTGTCAGAGACAGTGGGCTTCGCCGATTCTACTATTTTTGTGCGAGCAGTGAGATTCGGGAGGGAGATCTGCCCCTCTCTCGAATTTCCTCACAAATCTCATCTTACCCTTGATGAGGTGAACCTCCCTCTCCGAGATCAAATTCGCGTCTCGCCCCACGAATTTGCGAAGATACGAAACAGCACGTTTGTAGTGCTTCGCATCCGTCACTTCTCGGGCCTTCCCAACCTTTGAGCCACTGTCCGTTTCCGGGGGATCAACAGATTCCCCATCGTCGGACATCACCTCTGTTGCAGATTGCCTCTGAAGTTTGTCGGCAGGTGCCGACACAGGACCTGCTGAAGACAGACTGGAGGTCGGTTGGACAATAGGGTCCACATTTCCTTCGTTGCTGCTATGGCCATCCCCCTGTGTAGACTTGGCTGGGATCACCGTGGTGTCCAGCTCATCATCAGTTAGGGTAAGATTTAATAGCAGTTCCTCCGGAAGTGTGTCCCCACATTGCTCTTCCGGTACCAGTTTGTCTAACTGGTCGAAGAGTTCCTTACTCTAGACTATCTCGGATAGCGCGTAGAGTCCCGCGTAGGTCGTCCCCTCCCAGAACTGCAGTCCTGTCAGCCAAGGACTGATTTTCATCAGTCTTGACATTATCGTTAGCCAGAAGAATTGCCGGTTCGTCAACGTTTAGTTTTGGAGTTGATGCACTTGTAGCAGGTACGGCTGTAGGTGCCAAGGCATCCACACCTAGAACAGCCGGATCACAATCGCTTGATCTCGACGACACGTGGCTTGTGACCTCACCAACGATTGCCGCCGGTACTGGGTTATTAACTCCCTGCACCGTAACTTTATTCTTTTTACTTCTTTTTCCCATCTTAGTTGATTTATTTAAGGGCACTACCCCGATCCATTTTGGTCCACGGGGGATCCGAAGATCCCCAGGGTTTCCACAAGGCACAGAGAGAAGTTGATCTAGGATACCTAGGTCAGTTTCTCTCTGCATATCATGGAGACCCCCTTCCCATCCGCCACCCGGGAAGACGCGCCTAGTAGGAGATTGGCAACTCCCCTAGGGCATCCATATGTAAGAATGGGGAGTACGACCGTCACATACAACCAGTGTATGATCTCTGGCCTTAGTCCACAGCTCTTTCCTATGGAGTTCTTGCAGGAGCAGAGTTCTATTAGTCCTTTCTTTTCTTGCTTTTTCAGAAAGGGGTAAGGTCACTCCTACCAATGGCGGCAAGTGGAAATTTTCTTAGTGAAGAGCACCAATTCTGTCTTAGTGGGGATTACACCAAGACCTTTGGCGTGTGCCTTGTTGGACAGTATTAAATGATACTGTCATCTATAAGTATGAGATGTGTTCCAAACGCTACAATATATTGTACTATTTTACCAATTTCTAGCAGAAAGGTGCCGAAAACTAGTAAAAATTGAATCAAATTATAAAAAGAAAGTTTAGACAGTTTTGACAGTATTAAATGATACTGTCATCTATAAGTATGAGATGTGTTCCAAACGCTACAATATATTGTACTATTTTACCAATTTCTGGCAGAAAGGTGCCGAAAACTAGTAAAAATTGAATCAAATTATAAAAAGAAAGTTTAGACAGTTTTGACTTAGCAGGGAATAGTAAATCTATGAATTTGTTTCGGGTTTCTGTAGTCACACATGTTCCCATAAATTGGAAAATTTACATTTTATTCTCTACCCAAATGATTTTTTTACATTTCTATTCCTCATATTTTTGTTAAAAGATTTTTTCCAGGAATGGGAAAATACAATACCCAATGAAAACGGAGGAAAGTTCAGTTTAAGTTTACAAATGTATATTTACCTAAAAATGTTTTAATCTGGCAATGCTGCAATGGCGCCAAATAGATTTGTGCGTTAAAAGCCATAAAGATTACCATAAATTGCATATTTATACCAACGTTGGCAACCCTATTGTTTATGCTTATTTTCGACCTAAGTGTATCCTTCTCATTCATTGTCATTCGTTTTATTTATGGCGGTACCAAGGTATATAAAATCTTTAACTACCTCCAAGCTGTAGTTCTCAAATTTCACAGTTGGTCCGAGTCTACTGGACGTCTTGTGCGTTGATAACATCAGCTTGGACTTCTCGTCGTTTACTGCCAGACCAACTTTGGCAGACTCCTTCTCAATTTGTTCAAAGGTAGCTGTTACCGCTCGCAGTGTTCGATCCATTATATCGATGTCATGTGTTGTTTGATGTACAGAGTACCATTTCTGTTTCCAGCAGGATGTTAAAGAGATCACATGACAAACTGTCAAACTGTCTGAATCCTCGTTCGGTATTGAAGGTCTCCGATATGTCCTTTCAGACTTTAACTGCAACCTTGTGGCACTTAAAGTTACACTGCATAGGCATATTAACTTTGCAGGAATGCCGAACGTAAACATGGCTTTAAACCCCTCTGAACGGATAGGCCTGTCGAATGCGTCTTTATAGTCGACGAATAGATGGAATGTGTCGATGTGTTTTTCGTGGGTCTTTTCCAGAATTTCGCCCGGAGTGAAAATCTGGTCAATGGCGGATTTGCTAGGTCTGAAGCCGCATTGGTATGGTCCAATAATGTCATTGACCATTGGCTTCAATCGTTCAGACAGCACACTGGATATCACTTTATATGCGATGGGAAGAATGCTAATTCTTATATAGCTGGCACATATCGTCTCCTTTTTGTGCACGGGACACAGGATGCTGGTAAAATTTCCGGACTTCATTCTGACTCCTGTACATCTCGATTTGCTCACCCTCACGTTTCTCCTGTTCGTTCTTCTTTTTTCTGAAACACGTTTCTCCTCTCTCCTTTTCTAACGAGAATTCTCCATCACGTTACGTGTTGCTACTGTCTGCAGGGTTGCCCTATATGCTGCGTTTTTCACATCAGTAGCATTACGACACTCCTGATCGTACCATGTGTTTTTCTTTTCAATGACCTAAAATACGCGTGGATTTTTTAAAAATATTTTTTTCCATGACCCCAAAATAGTCTGGATTTTTTTTAAATGTAAATTCAATAATCTAACATAGGCATGACATAATTGTGATAATTAAATATTTTGTGTTTAATATTTTACTTAAATAATTAGTTTTTTTATTATGTGTTTAAAAACATTATTTACTTTTTTCTCCGATTTATCTAATTACAATACATAACTTAATTGCTTAAATGTATTGAAATAATTTTAACATCATCATAGGGTTTGTCCGTTTTGGGATTTGTTTTGACATTGCAAATATTTTGTACAACCTCCATGCCTTTATAGACACGACCAAAGACCGTGTGTTTATTATCCAGCCAGGGCTATAAATTAATAAATAAATAAATAATTATTTACAATACAAATACAACGACAAATTTTCCAAATAATTAACATACCGTTGGTAACACCGTTATAAAGAATTGACTGCCATTTGTATTGGGCCCAGCATTGGCCATGCTAACCGTATACGGACGATCATGCTTTAATGTCGGTACAAATTCATCTTTGAAATCATGACCCCATATTGATTTACCGCCTGTACCAGTACCAGTGGGATCACCCGTTTGTATCATGAAACCCTTGATAACACGATGGAATATGTGGCCATTATAATAGCTAAAGAAAATATAAAGGTAATCAAAAGAAGAAAATGATTAAAAATTAAAATTTGCTATTTACCCATTCTTGGCATGCACACAGAAATTCTCCACAGTTTTCGGGCATTCTTTGTAGAACATTTTCATGTGTATATCACCCATCGTTGTGTGAATTGTGACATTTTCATACATTCGTTGGACACCTAAGTAAAAAAATCATTAGAACCAATATTTTCTCAATTAGAAACAAAAAGCAAGCACGTAGTTTCTTATGATTTTGATTTTTATATTTATAATTATAAAAAAATCTGCTACGTAGTTGCTTTTTTGCAAAATAACCTTCTTCTGCTTATGTTATGTTAGGCATGTTAGAAAAATAATTATTAGTTTTAGCTTTAGTCTACAGTAAATTAATAATCGTTTTGAATTTATCCCACCTTGTCCTTCGGGTACAGCAATAATATCTTCCTTTGTTGGCTTCTCATTGAAAACATCACGATCCACGTCTTGCAGATCGGAAGGCAAACGCCTGCTATACAAATAAAATCTTTGTTTTCTGAAATGAAATGGAGTTATTAGTAAAAAAATATTTAAAATATTCTGTCATGACCACCTACTTGTATGCTGTACAAAATAGCGTTGGATCATTTGTGGTCGATTGCAAGGCTGGATTTTCACTTGCTTCTTGTTCCAATGTTATCGCCGCTTTCGTTTTCTTGCCCTTGCCCTGAAACAGTGCTATATGCAGGGGTCTAATATTATCGGTTTTACCCAATATATTAACACAGCGATTTGTTTCGATGTTAATAACTTTAATGCCAATCAATGTGGGATACAATAGGAAATGCCCCGTTACATCGAATATAATGTTATTGCTCATATTGAAATCGGATTTTTCCAAATCACGTTCAGCTGCCATTCTAAAAAAGATAAAAACATTATTTGGAATACAAAATAACAATTTTCTGAACGAACGCGTGGAATTTTTAAAAATATTATTTAATGACTCATAATAGGCGTGGTGTTTTTAAAATATTTTTTTTTTTTCAATGACCCAAAATAGGCGTGGTTTTTTTTAATATTTATTTCAATCACCCAAAATAGGCGTGTTTTTTTAAATATTTTTTCAATGACCCAAAATAGGCGTGTTTTTTTTAAATATTTTTTCAATGACCCAAAATAGCAATGGATTTTTTAAAGATATTTTTTTCAATGACCCAAAATTGGCGTGGATTTTTTTTAAATATTTTTTTTCAATGACCTAATATGAGAGTCACACTGTCTCACCTTCTACCAAATTCCATATTGGGCAATGCTAGTGGTGTCTGCTGCAGTTGCGTATAGGTGGATAGGGCTTCATCAAACACTCGTACCAATTTACCCGTATGAAATTTAAAAACTCGAACTTTACGATCCGTAGAAATGGTAGCAAAGCGTTTGCCATCATTCGAAACTGCCAGGCCAGTGACAATTGTTTTGCATTTTACAAATTCGAAAAGATCTAAGAAAAGATCAAACAAATATTAAAATACTCAACAAATTAAATTACACCACTCTCAACTTACCAGTATCCAATTTCGAATCAAAACTAACATTTTTCGGAAATTTGAAATCATATTTAAAATTTTGCCAATATTCCAATATGCCATTACGGTCCACAGATATGGCAGTGTCCATTGGTACATTATAACATATCGATATTACTGGGGCAGAGTGCAATGTGTCTAGGGTGTGTAGAATGTCACCATTACCTTGGCCATCGTAAACATGGATTTTATTGGAATCTTTATCGGATCTAAAAAACACAAATACTTATAGAAATATATAAAGATATTCAATTTACTAGCAACTTACACTGCCAAACTCTGAACAGCATCACCCGGTGAATGGATCCAACAGGTGGTACCCGGCGTAAACCCCAATTTAATAATATTTATCATATCGAAATTAATGACATCGAAAATCTTGGCACATTTATCAGCCGAGGCTGAGCACAACAATGTGCCGGAAGCATTGGTGGTCAACGAGTGTATGGGCACTGAAATATCAAACCAGAACAAAATTAAAACACTTATGCACCAATTTTTCTCTTCGGGTAACTTACTCAAATGACTGCGAAAATGTTTAACAAACTCGATGCCCTCTTCCATTTTCTTCCAAAACTTGATATGGCCATCAATACTACCGGTTATGAGGAAATCCGTTTTGGTCACCACCAAATGTGTAATGACATCCCGATGCATATAACTTTTCTCATAACAATCGGCATCGGGTAAATTTTCCAAATAAACTTTTTCATAGGGCAAAACTAAAAGGAAGTGGGAAATTAATTTTTTTCATGTAAATTAATTTTGATTCTACTGCACCACCTGGACACCATACCTTTCTTCTTTTTGGGTTTTGAAGCAGCTGATTGTTCTGTTGGCATTGGTCCAATCCATCCTCCGTTTTCTTCGTCTTCTTCATTGACATTCTCATCGGGATCTGCATTGCGCTTCCTTGTTGACTTTTCTTCGTTGTCGCTCATATTTTCTCCCGGGAAGAAAGTTTTCCAAGATAAACAAAACTCTTTGGCGAAACACACGTCTTCAGATTACAATAAAATCTGCCGCGTTCTTTGAGATTGCGATCTTATGTGAAATAGGTATTAAAACGTAACTAATAAAGCAGAATCAAAACAAACACGATTAACCTTTGGTACACTTAGGTCGAAAATAAGCATAAACAATAGGGTTGCCAACGTTGGTATAAATATGCAATTTATGGTAATCTTTATGGCTTTTAACGCACAAATCTATTTGGCGCCATTGCAGCATTGCCAGATTAAAACATTTTTAGGTAAATATACATTTGTAAACTTAAACTGAACTTTCCTCCGTTTTCATTGGGTATTGTATTTTCCCATTCCTGGAAAAAATCTTTTAACAAAAATATGAGGAATAGAAATGTAAAAAAATCATTTGGGTAGAGAATAAAATGTAAATTTTCCAATTTATGGGAACATGTGTGACTACAGAAACCCGAAACAAATTCATAGATTTACTATTCCCTGCTAAGTCAAAACTGTCTAAACTTTCTTTTTATAATTTGATTCAATTTTTACTAGTTTTCGGCACCTTTCTGCCAGAAATTGGTAAAATAGTACAATATATTGTAGCGTTTGGAACACATCTCATACTTATAGATGACAGTATCATTTAATACTGTCAAAACTGTCTAAACTTTCTTTTTATAATTTGATTCAATTTTTACTAGTTTTCGGCACCTTTCTGCTAGAAATTGGTAAAATAGTACAATATATTGTAGCGTTTGGAACACATCTCATACTTATAGATGACAGTATCATTTAATACTGTCCAACAAGGCACACGCCAAAGGTCTTGGTGTAATCCCCACTAAGACAGAATTGGTGCTCTTCACTAAGAAAATTTCCACTTGCCGCCATTGGTAGGAGTGACCTTACCCCTTTCTGAAAAAGCAAGAAAAGAAAGGACTAATAGAACTCTGCTCCTGCAAGAACTCCATAGGAAAGAGCTGTGGACTAAGGCCAGAGATCATACACTGGTTGTATGTGACGGTCGTACTCCCCATTCTTACATATGGATGCCCTAGGGGAGTTGCCAATCTCCTACTAGGCGCGTCTTCCCGGGTGGCGGATGGGAAGGGGGTCTCCATGATATGCAGAGAGAAACTGACCTAGGTATCCTAGATCAACTTCTCTCTGTGCCTTGTGGAAACCCTGGGGATCTTCGGATCCCCCGTGGACCAAAATGGATCGGGGTAGTGCCCTTAAATAAATCAACTAAGATGGGAAAAAGAAGTAAAAAGAATAAAGTTACGGTGCAGGGAGTTAATAACCCAGTACCGGCGGCAATCGTTGGTGAGGTCACAAGCCACGTGTCGTCGAGATCAAGCGATTGTGATCCGGCTGTTCTAGGTGTGGATGCCTTGGCACCTACAGCCGTACCTGCTACAAGTGCATCAACTCCAAAACTAAACGTTGACGAACCGGCAATTCTTCTGGCTAACGATAATGTCAAGACTGATGAAAATCAGTCCTTGGCTGACAGGACTGCAGTTCTGGGAGGGGACGACCTACGCGGGACTCTACGCGCTATCCGAGATAGTCTAGAGTAAGGAACTCTTCGACCAGTTAGACAAACTGGTACCGGAAGAGCAATGTGGGGACACACTTCCGGAGGAACTGCTATTAAATCTTACCCTAACTGATGATGAGCTGGACACCACGGTGATCCCAGCCAAGTCTACACAGGGGGATGGCCATAGCAGCAACGAAGGAAATGTGGACCCTATTGTCCAACCGACCTCCAGTCTGTCTTCAGCAGGTCCTGTGTCGGCACCTGCCGACAAACTTCAGAGGCAATCTGCAACAGAGGTGATGTCCGACGATGGGGAATCTGTTGATCCCCCGGAAACGGACAGTGGCTCAAAGGTTGGGAAGGCCCGAGAAGTGACGGATGCGAAGCACTACAAACGTGCTGTTTCGTATCTTCGCAAATTCGTGGGGCGAGACGCGAATTTGATCTCGGAGAGGGAGGTTCACCTCATCAAGGGTAAGATGAGATTTGTGAGGAAATTCGAGAGAGGGGCAAGATCTCCCTCCCGAATCTCACTGCTCGCACAAAAATAGTAGAATCGGCGAAGCCCACTGTCTCTGACAAAGGTGCTAAGCCGACTTCTGACCCGAAGCCCAGTGCTGATCTGACCCCGAGTAAGGAAGCACAGGAGAAGGTTACTGAGAGTACCCCCAAGCAGAATGTCACCCATAAGGGTAATCAACCTGCGGAGGGCTCTATCTCAAAGCCCGATTCTGCGCCTAACGACAAGGGGGAGGAAAAGGCGCTGAGTGGATCCAAGAGTGGTCGAAGCAGGAAGAAGGGAAAATCAGCGAAGGAACCAGCGTCTCCTGGGAGAGCAGATGTCGCCCCACAGAATAAATCTGTGAAACGTATCCGCTCTTCGGAGGGTCCTCAACCCTCACCCAAGAAGACGATGACTTCTCGTCTGGTAGACCCTTCTACCTCTTATGCGGCTTGTGTTGGACTACAAACGGCGGAGAAACGACCGAGTACGGAGAAGGCTTCAACCTCCTCTGGAAAGGCGACCTCCAAGGCTCGTGGTCAACGACGTAAGCCGTATGACAGACCAACTAAGGTAGCCACCGAAGAAGACCTTCTTGTGGCAATCATAGACAAAGCAGATCTTCAGGGTAGAATCAGTGAGAGTCATTGGTTGCTATTTGAAGGAGCCCTTCGGTCGGCTATCGTCTGTGGGACAGACCAAGGGGACCGACAGTTTGGTAGTGCCTTCATGCAGAAGGGTGCCAAAGTCATTAACTATCTAAACAATAAATCCAAGGATTTCCTTGTGGAAACCGTTAATGGCTTTGGCGCGCTCTGGGAAGGAGCTAACTTTGCAGCGGTATCCCTTGCAGAAATCCCAACAAGACGGGTCCTTTCGGCCTGGGTTCCCCCACCTTCTGTGGATAAGGAGCTCCTGCTGAAGATGCTGGCGCTGCAAAACCCCCGCCTCACTACATCGTGTTGTATTGTGGACAGTCGAACTCCCTGTAACGAGGATGGTGGTATGGTGGCGAGAGTGGCGGTTGACCCATCAGGGGAGAAGTATCTCAGGGAGCGTGAGGGGAAACTGAACTTCGGTTCAGGATGGGTTCGGTTTCGACTGAACACATCCACCGAAACTCAGTAGGAGTGGGGAAGCGGCGTAGGCTGCACATAATGCAGATCAATCTACATCATTGCAAGGCCGCAGCCGCCGAACTACTCCTGTCCCTCACGAACTCGGAAGTGGACATTGCCTTAGTTCAGGAGCCATATATTTATAAAAATATGGTTTCTGGACTAAGGAATGCCAACTTTGATATCTTCGCCGAGTCCATTGGGGGACAAGGTGAGAACATGTATAGTAGGTAAGAAGAGCTTAAATTTAATCTTTCTATCTAATTACAGCAATGGTGACATGTGCTCTCCTCAGTCTATATGCCCTTTGAGGAGATGGATCCACCAGGCACATGTGTACGGAAGATGCTCGATGAAATGACGAGCACCTGCAACGTTATCTTGGGATGCGACGCAAATGCTCACCATTTTCAACGGGGTAGCAAGGACACAAACAAACGAGGTGAGTCCGTTTTTGATTTCATTTGATCCTATAATTTACGTATATGTCCGACTTTTAAAGTTAGGGGTAGAGAGGTGGTCATTGACTTAACCCTCTCTAATCTAGACGAGTCCGTCATCAGGAATTGGAGGGTATCTGATGAATGTTCCTTCTCGGATCATTTAAAAAATCTCTTCGAGTACTCTTTTGACGGAGATAGACAACAGCCTTATCGGAATCCAAGGAGACAAGGTGAGAACATGTATAGTAGGTAAGAAGAGATTAAATTTAATCTTTCTATCTAATTACAGCAATGGTGACATGTGCACTGTTAGGCTGGAGCACAAGACGGGGAAGGCCACCCTGCTCTCCTCAGTCTATATGCCCTTTGAGGAGATGGATCCACCAGGCACATGTGTACGGAAGATGCTCGATGAAATGACGAGCACCTGCAACGTTATCTTGGGATGCGACGCAAATGCTCACCATTTTTAATGGGGTAGCAAGGACACAAACAAACGAGGTGAGTCCTTTTCTGATTTCATTTTATCCTATAATTTACGTATATGTAATAGGGGTAGAGAGGAGGTCATTGACTTAACCCTCTCTAATCTAGACGTGTCCGTCATCAGGAATTGGAGGGTATCTGATGAATGTTCCTTCTCGGATCATTTAAAAATTCTCTTCGAGTACTCTTTTGACGGAGATAGACAACAGCCTTATCGGAATCCAAGCAGAACAAACTGGGAGAAATTCACGGAGCTAACGAACTCCCAGCTGACTCTTAACACAAACTTAGGAAAAATGTGGAACTCAACGGGGCCGTGAAAAATCTAACAGAGGTTCTCTTAGGTTGCCATAAGGAATCCTGTCCGCTCACACATCCTGGGAAGAAATCTCGGCCAGTGTGGTGGAACAAGGAACTTGGTGAGATCAGGAAATCGACCAGACGACTGTAAAACAGGGCGCATAAGTCTAAACTCGACACTGATTGGAACTCCTATAGAGTTAGTTTCAATAAATACAAGAGAGAGATAAAACGCGCGAAGAAAAAATCATGGGTAATTTTTTGTGAGTCGATAGAAGGAGTCAACGACGCTGCTAGGTTTCGAAAACTACTATCCAAAGACCCGAAGTCCATCGGTAGTATTAAGAAGCCGGATGGAGCGTGGACGGACTCAGGTTCTGAGACTCTAAATCTCCTAGCCGAGACTCATTTTCCGGGTTGCAAAGACATGGGTACCATCGACGGTGATCGTGATGACACTTGGCCTTTTGCCACTCCGGATCTGGATCTCATTAGCAGGGTGGTTAACAGAAATAAGATAATATGGGCGGTCAACACTTTCAAGCCGTATAAATCGCCAGGACCGGATGGTATTCTACCGGCGATGCTTCAATTTGCCTCGCCAAGTATTTATCCGATCCTTGAGAGGATTTATACTGCGTGTTTGACTCTCTCGTGTGTTCAAGGTCACTTATATTCCCAAAGCAGGGAAACCAAGTCACTCTGCACCAAAAGACTATAGACCCATTAGCCTATCATCCTTTCTCCCCAAGACTCTCGAAAGACTGATCGACCTGTAGATAAGGAGTCGCATAGACACCACCTCTCTCAGCAACTCACAACACGCATATATAAAGGGAAAGTCTGTGGAATCTGCACTGCACGAAGTGGTAGGCTATATTGAGAGTAACATGGAATATTCAAATTTTTATCAAAGTTGTAGCTTACGCGGACGACGTGGTGATATTGATCTCCGGAAAATTTCCGTCTACAATCTCTGAGCTTATGCAAAGAGCCTTACTGACGCTGTCACGCTGGGCCAGGGCAAATGGTCTTGGTGTAAATCCAACGAAGACGGAACTAGTAATGTTTACTAGGAAGCGTAAGCTCGGCGTTTTTATTCCACCAACATTGGATGGAGTGCAACTTCACCTATCTCCCGAAGCAAAGTACCTCGGCACAATCCTGGACTGTCAACTACGATGGAAAAGGAACGTTGAGGAGCGGGCGAAGAGAGTAATGATTGCACTCTATTCATGCAAGAACTCCATTGGGGAAAGCTGGGGGCTAAAACCATCGACTATACACTGGTTGTATAACACTGTGGTGAAGCCCATCTTGTCCTATGGCTCTATTGTTTGGTGGAACTGTCTGAGCCTCAAGTCGACATCTAGTAAATTAGACAAGGTACAAAGAGCCGCCGCGATTTTAGTTACAGGAGCCAGAGGGAGTACGCCACAAGCAGCTCTGAACGCAATGCTGTACTTCAAGCCTTTGGGCCTCAGCATTAAGTGTCAGACTGCGCGTAGCGCTTTAAGGCTGCACGAATAAAAACTATGGCGGAACTGTACCTTTGGGCATAGTAGTGTTCTTAATGAACCAGGTATAGCATTGGACCAACGCGCTAAACTAAGCGACTATATATCACCAATCCTTAGATTTGACGATGTAGATGTTATTCCTAGTAGAGACGACTGGAAACGAAGTAACCCTCCTCTGGACGGGCTGGCAATTGATGGAAGAAGGCACTGGGGCAGGCGTCTACTGTGAAAGGTTAGGCCTTGAGTTGACCTACAAGCTGGATAGTAACTGTAGTGTTTTCCAAGCTGAAATCTTCGCGATCTGGAAGGCAGCGGAATTGATAAAAAATCTGGATGCTGAGGTCGTTGAACCGGTGACTATCTTTGTGGATAGTCAAAGCCATCAAATCTTGTCACATCAAATCCGAAACCGTCCTCAAGTGTAGAGCAGCTCTGGAAGAACTTAACCAGAGCTATCGGCTGTGTTGGGTACCAGGACATTGTGACATCTTGGGTAATGAAAGAGCGGACGAATTAGCTAGACGAGGATCTCATCCACCGATCTAGAAACTGATGACTTAATCAAACCACCCATATTTCTTCGACGAAACAGCCTGCGAACTTTGGCACAACGAACCTAGGTGCAACGTGTCAAGATCAATTTGGCCGACTCTGTCTACCAAAAGAACGCACTCACTATTGAACCTGAGCAAAGCTGAAATTAGAGTGATGACGGGAATCATCACTGGTCACTGCAACATCAGGGCTTTTACTAGTAAATGGGATCTTGATGCAACTGATTACTGTAGACTCTGTGTTGACGAGGAGGAGACGGAGACAATTGAGCATCTCCTGTGTCATTGCTCACCCCTGGCTTACAAGCGACACAGACTAATGGGTTCTCATTTTCTACCGAATCTCAGCTTCTTCTCAACAACCGAACCTGCTCCAATCTACAGCATAATTAGAAATATAAAGTGGTTAGGAGCATACAACCTTGGCACGTAACGCTTTTTCTGTCTGACTCATGGGCCATCGACCTTCATTAATTTACTAATCTTCTCCCCCCACAGATCTGTCTTTGGTCTCTTCTCTTCGCTGTATCTCTTCTTGTGGATGATCACAACGGACCTAACCGGTCTCAGAGTGTTGTAGTCACACATGTGACTGCACATCCCCAAACCTAACCTAACCTATCAAAAACGACTTAAAATTTCTACGTCAACAGTGATCCGATATGAAATTTTAATCGTTTCAACTTTACACCAAAATTCCAAAAAACCATAGTACAAAATTTTATATAATTTTTGAATTTTCATACAATTTTGGAAAGAATTTCCTCCCATATAAATAATCGTCCAATTTTATGCAAATGGCACAGCAAGCTCCCTACGTTCCGAACATTTGTAAATGACACAAAGTTGAGTCTAGGTCAAGTTTTCATGTATTGCAAAAACTGTTTAAATTTAAATATAGCATATATAATTTACTGCGTTTTCATTTAATAATCCAAATGGCTTAAATATGTTATAAGTCCATACAATTCCATACATGTGCCAAATCTTTTTAAATTGACATGTTACTCCCTTACATAATTTAATGCGTTGCAAGGATAAGATTTTTTAGCACCTCCAGTTTACATTTATACCTGTCTCACTTATAACTCAATCATAACACCTATAAAGAACCGCACACCAAGATTTAAAGTTCTACCAATATTTACTAATATTGGTACCATTTATAAGTATTCGTTTGCTTTTAAAAAGTCTCTGAAAATAAGTACTAAAGAGTATATAATATCTTTAGTACTTATTTTCAGAGCCACTTTCTATTACATCCATGCACACCAACAATGATCTAATGCCCATTTTGGGAGTTTAAGATTTATACATTCACCCATCAAAAAGTACGAATTTTGGTAGCATTTAGTACGAATATCTAGTAAACCTCATACCAAATTTCAAGATTCTAGCTTTATTCGTTCACCCAATACCAAAAAATGCCAAATAATACGGTTTAGTATATTTTCTAGGACGATATTCCACAAACCCTTTCCTACTTCTCCATCACAATCCATCAGGAACCCTAATTCCACACACCAATACTGATTGATAAATTCCACAAACCCAACCTTAACACACCACATACGAGCCAATGTGGACCACATATATATTTTCATAGGTTCATGTTATGTATAATTTATAGTAATTTCATAAAATTTGGAAATATATTATAATTAGAATACATACTAAAAATATTATTGTTAATAAGAGAAAAATAATATAATATAATATAATAAAAAATATAATATAATATAATATAATATAATATAATATAATATAATATAATATAATATAATATAATATAATATAATAATAAAAACGGCCAATGTCCTATAAATATGTTACCTGTAAATTATGCGAGGGTAGAAGCCCAGTCGTGTCACTATCCACACAACGGTAAAAATTGCAAAAATTATATCACATATTTTTTGATAATTTGCATACTTCGTCAATTTAGCAGCCTAGAATAGAAATCATTTAATACGTATCTTATAATTAATAAATATAGCCATACTTCTAGGAAAATGTCAGCACAGTCATGAATAACTAGAACCAAAGATCCAACTCGGTGCAAATTGCAAATCCAGCTTAAGGACATCAAAAGTAATGTTACCATGTGATGAACGAACATTTGCCAAAAGTCTTTTCGCTTTACGTCGAAAAATTGAGTCACCGTTAAGGACCAATAGAAAGCCATTGAAATCATGTAATACCACCAGATATCACCTGAAACAGACTTAAACATTTAAAATCAATTAAATGTATATTCAATATAAGCATAGAATATAAATAACATAAAATTAATAAGGTCCATTGCTATTAAATTAGTTTTTCCATTCGCAACACCTTGAAATATTCGTCGGAGTGATATTCTTCCATGATCCACATCATGGTGAGTTTTGAGATGGAATAGAAAATCAGTTGTGAAATCTATATTCAAAAACAACTAAAATTATTACATATTTTAGTAAGAAATTCATCCACTGAATAATTTGTAAAAACCTTTATAAAACAATTAATAATATCTACTACCTCTAATAGACGCAATATGGAAATCCGAGGATGTATTACTATTTAATATTTTTAATAATCACAAACTTGTCTACTTTTTAATGTAGGTAATCGAATCGAAAACGCTAAAACTTGCGTTGAAAATAAAAACATCTGCAGATTTGGAAAAATAGCAAAAATAAATGTCACACATTTTACAAAATGGTGTTGAAGCAAGCGTTGGGCGCCAATAAAAAAGCTCGTGAGGGTATTTGACATAGCTCCCTGCGAAGGATTTGGAAGTGAGTTTCTAACTCCATCTTCAAATAATTATCTACTTCGACACTTATTTTTTGTAAAAGGGTGATACTTCGTAATTTTACAATAACAAATGAATTGTTATCCAATTTCGATCGTCTGTAGTAACTACTTAGTTAAATGAAACTAGATGGAAAATAATTTAACTGTCGTTATATAAATATTTGTCATCGAATAAAAATTTGTGGATAATACTACATTTTCATTATAAAAAATCTTCGCCCTGAAACCTTTTTCATTGCTGTATCAAATAATATAAATATGCGCGGAAAAATATAATTGAATTGAGAAGCAAGAGGGAGGCATCTGGATTATTTTCAACCTTTTTCCCAAAGTCAACAGAATGCAACATCCACCACAAAAGGTAATGCGTATTGAGCAAATTAGAACATCAAAAGGCAATGATGTTTTTGAACTTATATTTTTGAACTTGATGATTTTAATGTGAAAATAGTGAAAGTGAATATGATGGCGAAGAAAAACTGAATGCACAACTTAAAAAAAAATTAATCATTTTCGAAAAAATTATCGGAATGGGCAGTCCAAAATTTTGTAAATCGTAACGCATAATAAGCTCTTGGTCATGTTAAGAGAAGAAGGAATCAATGTATCTAAAAACTGCAGGACATTAAAAGGAACTCCAAACGAAGTATACATTCATAGTATTTTAGGGGGATCATATCCTCATTATGGGTTAAAAGACTGTCAAAATGCCCACTTCCCTAGAAAAAGAATTGCAATTGTTGTCATCGCTACCATTTTATGTTTTCGACGATTTTAAAAATTTTGATCCCAAACTTCTAATAGAAAGTGAAGTTCGGGAACAATTGGTAATAATAAGTTGTTATAAGTGATCAAATAGCAATTGAAATGACATGGCGTGGAACTATGCAAAAACCCAGTTTTCAGTGATTTACTAAATATAGTATAATAAGACAAAAGTAAGCTGACTTACTTTTGTGTTAATTTGAAATTAAAACATTAATTTTTACAGATATGTACCATCTTAAATTTCTCCATACGTTGTGGTTGGGCCTAAACAAAGTTTGTCAACAACATATTTTACACGCTCGGGATAGAATACACAAAAAAACAACCGAAGACTGTAAATCAATAAAATTGTTGAAAATTTAACTATTATTATAATTTAACTAAATAATGTTTTTAGTTTTACTTAGTATTAACCTTAACATCAATATTATGTTTGTTTGGCGTTAAATGTTGACATTTTTTGCAAAATATAGGTTATTCATTACTGTTATTGCAATTACTCATTATTCATACAAGTATTTTACTTTGGATATCAAAAACTCACTACCAGGCTATATGGGTAATATGGTTATTTAAGAAATGAAACACGCATTCGTCACATCTTAAACGTATCTTCTTAGTGAAAGTTGAAAGTAACTAAGGCGATAATATTTAAGGTTGCCTGGTAGTAACTTTTTGGATATGTTTTGGATAGAAAATGCTTGCTGGGAGTAATTTAATGACAAATAAATCATAACACTGCTGATGAAATATATAATACTGTAGCTGGCATTCACGCATACTAAGTAAAAGGAAGGAAGCCCCCACGATCGGTAAGGATGAGAACGTTCGTAAAAAAGGATTTCGTTAAATTTCAGTTGTTGAACGCTTTGCAGCATCGGTTATATTTTGGTGTGTAAAAATTGGACGATATATTAAAATTACGTAGAACATACCTGATGTGGATATCCATACCAACAGTTCTTAACATCCCAAAACCAGGGCTTATCCCATAAAACTATGATTCCAAATATAAAGCTATATGTATAATATATACATCTCCAAGTATTTTCACAAAATTTTGTCAATGTAGATGGCTTGTCTTGCGCTCGTCTTAAACGCCACCAACGTTCGATCTGACGCTCAGTCATGTCTATGTGCTTTGCTAATGATAAAATCTGAAAAAATAAAAATAAATTATTAATATAAGCACAAAAAAGTATATATGGGCAATATTGCCAATTTTTTAACATAGCTGAAGCGGAGGTTCACCCCTTTATAACTCGGAAACTACTTAAGTATATGAAAAAAAGTGAATAGTTTTGGGTTAATTGATCTGTCGTTGCAAACTGTTCATGATATTGACCTCCAAACCTTATTTTGGTGGAAGCTGTGTCTACTTTAATGTAAAAAATGTGTAAAAACAGGTTGAGGCAAACCAGTTTTTTTATGTTCTCTATTGATTTGTGACTAAGCCACTCATTGCACGGCCTTAGTGTCAAAATAAAACTAGAAGCCAACAAAATGGGGACTACACCCCCTTTGTATCATTTTTCAAAATTTTAACTGCATCTACCTTTAAATGATGCTGACATTTTGAAGCTCGATTTTGAGTGTTTTTTTAATTTTACTTCTATCTTTAATACGCCAACAGGAATTTATAAAAATCGATTATACGATTATTGTAGTCGCGAATCTGCGTAATTTGATATGTATTATGTGTATGTAGTATGCACAGCTTCAGAGTAATACTCATCCGAAGGTGCGAATTTTGTGCGATCAAATTTCTAAAAAAACCTATTTTTCGGGGCAAATTTTTAGATCTGTCAACTGAATGATATGGGTACCCGCGATCAATAAGGTTTTCTACGTTTCGGATGATATAAAATCTTTTTCGTGAAAATCCATCTACTAGAACGGCGGGAACTGACCTTCCAAAAACACGAAATTTGGCAAAAAAATGTTTTTGAAAATATCGCAGATTTATTTGCGTTTTCTGTTCAATAAATGACCTCATACGGATTTTGATCTTTTTCGAAAAGAGAACTTTAAAACCTTCAGCCGAAAGAGAGATGTACGCAATTTATCTCAAAAATAGATTGTGCTGGCACATCCATGGTTCTTAATGGACCACATTGAAATCGGTATAGATCGATGTATTTTTTTAGGGTGCACACCGAAATCGGATGCGCGTTAATGGCATATGGAGTTTTCGGAAATTATTCGCGTTTTACGATTTTTTGGGTACTTCGATGTAACGTGTAGCACATCTTAGCCGTCAAATGAAATTTTGCAAAATATATATGGATTGGAAGATAAACTCCAGTACTTCCTGGAAACCGCATGCGCATCAAATGATTTTGAGAATTACGCGATTTACACGCAATTTAAAATGTATATTTCATAATATTATTTTATTTTAAGATTTATTCCTATTTATAGAATTCTAAGATTTATCGGAAGGGTCTTGATATAATCCGCAAGGCGTATACTTACACACAAAAATTGATTATTAATATATGTATATGCCAACTTTTCGGCGAAATTCGGGTAAAATAGCAGAATAACCCCAAAATTTTTTTCTGAATTTTCTTGTATAAAAAATTAAAAAAATAAATATGATGACATTATTTTTTCGAACCAAAAACAAATATTTTTCCTCAATATATTGTTTTATTGTCGCTGTGATTTAGAAATGTAATAAACGGCGTAATTTTAAGATTTTTTTCTTATGCCCAAAATTAAAACCTCGATAACTTTTACGCGCATCAACCAAAAATTTGATCGCGAACGGTTTCGGAGTCAGAACATTTTTCTCTATATGTGTACCAAAAATCATTGATGTGCCACAAAAACAAAAAAGCTGATTTTGTAAATAGGAATATTAAAAAATTGGCAATATTGCCCATATACAGTATACAAATATGTTCAAATGTATCAGCTTGAAATAACACTAGTTATATTACTATTTGTAATTAGATGTTATTTATCATACTCGTGTTGCACTTAATTCAGTTTGAGACAACCAAATTAAACTTTGTTTAATATTTCTATTTTATTCCAATTTATAGCATCCACCTGAAATACCATAAATCTCATAATGTGTGACAAAGCGACAGGTACCAAAAAGTTCTGTGGTTTTGAGTGACGTCTGAAGATGAAATGATACAATTTTTACCTGTTCTACAAAAAAATTTACAATTTAACAAAAAGTCAAAAAAATGTCAATATCTGAAACTGATTTCCCACACATATATATATATATATATATATATTCTGAAAGCCCATGAAGTGACCTTTCAATCGTGGGTATTCGCTTAGTCCCAGGTTTTGAAATTTCGGGACAGTGGGCCAAAATGATGGACCATATCAATTACCAGAAAATTTAGAATTTAAATAAAGTAAAAAAATTTAAAATATCCGAAATTTATTTCGGACATAAACTATATATATTCTGAAGCCCAATTTATCTTCACGCTCATAACATGAGATACAATCTGTCAAGTTGTATATTATTATATTTCGTTTCCCATTTTTTAATTACGTACTGTAGAAAAAAGGTTTCCGGTATCATCGATCTGTATTTTAATTTCATATACATATATAATATATAATTACAAATTTAAATCACATTAAAATAACACAGAAACTCACCTTTTTATGATCTAGTCGACTTGATTTGGAATATGCACTCTCCAGTGCTGGAATATTTGCTGCCTTTTTTGGTCTGGTACTTTTGATGCCGAGAGATACGCCGACTGGTGATACCCAGAATCTGCAATAAATTGTATTAAACAAAATGCAATATACTAAAAAAATCGTACAGTCGAAATAGCTTATAACTTTATAAAACATTAAACACTTAATACCCATGGTATAATGTAATGTTTATATTTTGAGTGTGTGTTAGAATATTAAAAAATTCTTTTTTTTTTAATTATTTACATAAACGTGCACACTATCTGGGTTACTTACAAAATCAAAAACTTTCACTCCACGCATTTTTAGTAATTTCAGAACTGAATAACATATGCAGTGTTTAAAATGATAGCTCTAAAATAAAAAACACCGTAAAGTTACAGATTTACCTGCTAAAATTTCTTCAAACATGTTACCCTACAGCGAGAATGTGATGACATTTTGTGTGAACATTTTCGTTAATGAAAAGCGAGCTGGCGGCTGTCAAGGGAATGAGGTTCTGCTGCAAAGAGACCCACGCAGTCGTCGACTGTACAAAGCTCTGCTTCGTTTGCGTCGAAGGAGAATCCTGCCAAGAGCGGTGATTGTATGGTGGAAGCCAAACACGCTGTCTCGAAGCAGGTAGCCCATAAACCTACAACGACGCTCAGCGACTCTGCTGCTCCAAAAGAGGTTCCGAAAGATCTGCGAGTAGTAATTATGGACCGAGCTGACCCTGACGGGATCATCAGAGAGGATAAATGGTTGCTGGTCGACAGCCATTTGAAGGACCTCTTCCTATCCGATGAGGTTGATCGACAGAGCCTACGGTTTGGCCAGACCTCCTTATACAAAGGGGTCAAGGTTGTTGTCACACTAAGGAGACTGCGGACTTTCTTAAGAAGGCAATTAACAACCTGGACCCTCTTTGGGAAGGTAGCAGACTGGCAGCTGTAGCGGTCCAAGAGATACCAAGTGGTATGGTAACCTCTGTATGGATCCCACCACTTTTTAACGGGCTGGAGAACACACTAAGGTTATTGGAAAAGCAGAATGACGGCCTTCAGATGAGGAGGTGGAGAATCCTCGCCTCATTTGAAAGGAACGGCGGTGTTGTCGCGAAGTTCGCTACCGATTCTGCGGGAGAGCAATATTTGAGGATGAATAAGAGTGATTTGTGTTATGGAATGGGGAAACTCTATTTCCGCCTCCCAAATCCAAAACAATAAGCGGACAGCAGCAAGCGCTAAGAACGTGTATTCTTGCAAAAAAAAAGACCTATATTTAATGCTTGCAGCAATGGAGATATGACGACAGTCAGGCTGGATAGGGGTACCTCAAAGCCCCTGATAGTATCTGCCGTCTATCTCCCCTACGAGGCACCTGACCCGCCCGGTATGGAAGTGTGCCGCTTAATGGAGGAGATGGGCAAAATTGGTGATATCATCATCGGATGTGACGCCAACGCACATCACTTCCACTGGGGAAGCAGTAACACCAACACGAGAGGTGAGTCCATTTTTAAGTTTATACTTAGCTATAATTATAGAATTTGTAATAAGGGCAACACAACAACGTTTGTAAATAGGGTGAGAGGTGAAGTCATTGACATAACCCTCACAAACATGGACAACTCCGAGGTTATGAACTGGGAGGTGTCTGAGAAATGCTCCTTTTCCGATCACAGACTGATACAAATTCCTAGCTACAGAGGAAAATAGAAGCCTTATAGGAATCCTCGGAAGATAAATTGAAACAAATTCAAAGCTAAAACAGCAGTCTCGACCCTGGATCATAAAGATCTAAAAACGGTTGAGGATGTTGAATTAGCTGTGAATAATGTCACGGCCACTCTTCTGAAGATCTATGAGGCTTCTTGTCCCCTAACATACCCCGGGAAAAAATTTCAGTCGGTATGGTTGTCATTAAACCTTGCAACCTTGCGGAAGGCTGCAAGGAAAGCTTACAATAGAGCTAGTAAGACAAAGCAAGTAAGACAAGATATCACATTTGCTACTGACATTACCTTCAGCTTATGATGGTGTTATTTATAACAGCTATAGAGACACTATCTGAAGATAATTTAACATTGGCATTTGTGAAAACTCGATTACTGGATCGCGAAATAAAATTAAGGAATGATAACCGATACACCAGCACAAAAGTCTTACAAGCAGTGGTTAGCAATAAAAGAAACACTTACAAAGACTTTTTACATAAATTTAAAAATAAAAGCAAATTTTAATCGTATAAAAATGATTTTAAAACCACAGCTAAGTGTCATTATTGTGGTAAAAAAGGACATATTAAAAAGGATTGCTATGGTTACAAAAAACTATTGAATGAGAAAATTCGAAATAATGGTGAAACGGTCCAAACTGCAACGGCCGAGGCTGAAAACGGATTCGCATTCATGATAAGGCAACACACTAACACCACATCAACGGGAAATATTTCATTTCTTTTGGACTCCGGTGCCACAGATCACGTAATAAATTATTCCAATCTGTTTACGGATTGTATTTCCATGAAGACTCCCAGATTGGAATTGCCAAACAGTTAGTATATATATGCAATCCGCCTACGGGAAGCAAAGCTGAATGCTAACGGACGCGTCCACATGTTGCGGATAGTGGGATGCCCAACACCATTCGTTGGGTAACTGTTAATAACCAATAAACAGTCGCGGACAATCAGCGGGCTCAGGGGGAGAGTCTCGGAGGAAATGACCGAGTGCCAGTGATCCCTGAGCCGACGAGGCGAGAATGGCGCCCCCTCTCATATATCCATTCAAGGTTTGGGACACTACCTTCCTAAAGTGTCCCCCCTAACGCTGGGGTGTCATGCGACCTCGTGCCTATCAGCGTTCCACGGTTTGCAGTCAGGGTACCGACTGTATTCGAACGGAGCCTTGTTGATACCTGGGCGCCTCAACAAGTGTTTCAGGCTTAGTTGCGAAGTCCTTGCCATGGTAAGAGGCTATGCCATGGTCGACCTCAAATCCTCACACACAGCACTTTTTATGGAGCCGACTTTTAATAACCCGCTGCCAAGAAAATGTATCGGAGAGCAGTAAATTTCTGCAAACGATACATTGGACGGGATAGCGACTCCATCACGGGGAAGGAGTTCCTGTTAATCAAGAGGAACCTCAAACTCATTAGGAAGTTCTCTAGGAACTATCCTGATGATATTGAGAGGGACTTCTCGATTGATAGGATCCCCCGACCCAGTTCTAGGACCACAGCGGTAGTCCCTTCTAAGAAGGAGAAACCTGCTGATGGCTCCGGTACATCCAGGAAGCTGATGCCTGAGACGTCTAAGCCCTCAGTACCCCCTAAGGGTAAACTGAGTACTGAGACGTCTCAGACATCAGAATCCACAAAGACAGAAGGCAGGGAACTGTCGAAATCGGCTGGAAAGAGAGCCCGTAAGAAGGCCTCTAAGATGACCGACAAGGCACAACCGCCCTCTGTCAATCCACCTTCTGCCGAATTGCCAAAGCTGACAGCCAAGGCGGTGACAATTGGGCAGTCGTTAGTGGACAAGCAGAAGGTAGCGAACGTGAAGCAGGTGCCTGCGTCTGCTGGGCATACCTCTGCAGTAGCTGCTACCCCGGGCGCCAAATCTCGGCCTCAGCCCACGGCTGTTAAGAGAATGAGGTCCTCGGAGGAGCAACAACCTGCTGCAAAGAGGCCCACGCAGTCGCCGGCCGTACAGAGCTCTGCTTCCTTTGCTTCGGTGGTAGCGTCGAAGGAGAAACCTGCCAAGAGCAGCGATTGTGGGGTGAAAACCAAACACGCTGTCTCGAAACAGGTAGCCCAGACACCTACAACGGAGCAAAGCGACTCTGCTGATCCGAAAGAGGTTCCGGAAGATCTGCGGGTAGCGATCATCGACCGAGCTGACCCCGACGGGTTTATCAGTGAGGATAGATGGCAGCTGGTCGACAGCTATCTGAAGGACCTCTTCCTGTCCGACGCGGTTGATCGAGAGAGCCTGCGGTTTGGCCTGACTTCCTCTTACAAAGGGGTAAAGGTTGTTGATTGTCGCACTAAGAAGACTTCAGATTTCTTAAGAAGTCAATCAACAGCTTGGGCCCCCTTTGGGAGGGTGGTCGTCTGGCAGCTGTAGCGGTCCGAGAGATACCGAGCGGTATGGTAACCTCGGTGTTTATCCCAAAACCTTTCAAGGGGCTGGAGAAGACACTGAGGTTATTGGAGAAGCAGATCGACGGCCTTCAGACGAGGAGGTGGAGAATCCTCGCCTCGTTTGAAAGGAACGGCGGTGTAGTAGCGAAGTTCGCTACTGATTCTGCGGGAGAGGAGTATTTGAGGAAGAACAAGGGTGAGCTTGTTTGTGGAATGGGGAAACTTTGTTTCCGCCTCACAACTCCAAAACAATAAGCAGGCAGCAGCAAGCGCTTAACGTGATTCAGATTAATCTGCATCACTGTAGAGCAGCAGCTGCTGAACTGCTACTCACCGTCTCTTCCTCAAACATCGACGTGGCGCTCATTCAGGAACCTTACCTGTACAAAGGCAAGGTGACTGGACTGGGCGACACAAAATACACGCTTTTGTCTACCTCCAATGGAGAGAAGGTGAGAACGTGTATTCTTGCTAAAAAGGAGTTAAATTTAATGCTTCATTCTAATTTCAGCAATGGAGATATGACGACAGCAAGACTAGACAGAGGTACCACGAAGCCACTGATAGTCTATGCCGTCTATCTTCCCTATGAGGCTCCTGACCCACCCGGTACTGTGGTATGCCGCCTATTGGAGGAGATGGGCAGAGTTGGTGATATCATCATCGGATGTGACGCCAACGCACATCACTTCCATTGGGGAAGCAGCAACACAAATACAAGAGGTGAGTCCATTTTCGAGTTTATACTTAGCTATAATCTTAGAATTTGCAATAGAGGCAATACACCAACTTTTGTTAATAGGGTGAGAGGTGAAGTCATCGACATAACCCTCACAAATATGGACGACTCTGGGGTCGTAAACTGGGAGGTGTCTGAGAAATGTTCCTTTTCGGATCATAGACTCATATCCTTCCAGATTCCTACCTAAACAGAAACCCTATAGGAATCCTCGGAAGACGAACTGGGACAAATTCAAAGCCAAAACAGCAGTCTCTTTTCGGGATCGTAATGATCTCAAAACGACTGAGGATGTTGAATTAGCTGTGAAAAATGTCACGGCCACTCTTCTGAAGGCTTCTTGTCCTCTAACATACCCTGGGAAGAAATCTCAGCCGGTATGGTGGTCACAAGACCTTGCAACCTTGCGGAAGGCTGCAAGGAAAGCTTATAATAGAGCTAGTAAGACAAAGCTCAGTACAGATTGGGATGTTTATAAAAGACAATTCAATAGGTACAAAGGCGAAATCAAGAAAGCTAAACGTGAGTCTTGGGTCTGCTATAGTGAGTCGATCGAAGGAGTCAACGAAGCGGCCAGATTCCGCAGAGTACTGTCTAAGGATCCAAAATCCATAGGAAGTATTAAGCGAAGTGATGGTACGTGGACAAACTCTGGTAGTGAGACTCTCGATCTTCTATCATCAACCCACTTTCCTGGTTGTAAGGACTATAGGGAAGATGCGCAGTGTTTGCATCAGCCTACAGTTCGGACGAGGGAAGAGGAGAAGATGATAGAAGACACTATAAGATATCCAAAACTGATATGGGCGATAAACAGTTTTCAACCCTATAAATCCCCTGGTCCAGATGGTATAATACCGGCCATGCTGCAACATGCAGATGAACGAGTAATATCATTTCTGCAGGACATTTTTAGGGCTTGTTTACTTCTGTCGTACATACCAAGTCTATGGAAAGAGGTTACCGTGACCTTCATCCCGAAAGCCGAGTCATACGTTACCTAAAGACTATAGACCGATTAGCCTTTCTTCCTTTCAATTAAAAACTTTAGAAAGGTTACTAGACTCAGAAATTAGAAATACCATCGACCGTAATAAACTTAGTAAATCCCAGCATGCCTACATCAAAGGCAGATCAGTGGATACAGCTCTGCATGAGGTGGTTGGATGTATCGAGAAGAATATGGAGTCCTCTGGCTACACGTTGGCAGCATTCCTCGATATCGAAGGAGCTTTCAACAATGTGAAGCTAGAGGCAATCCATTCTGCTCTTATAGACATAGGTATCCCCTCACTCCTTACGGAATGGATTGATAGAATCCTGGAAAGCAGAATTATCAACTCATCCTTAGGAGAGAGTTTCGTGAGGAAATCTGTCAACAGAGGCACACCTCAGGGAGGAGTACTTTCCCCCCTTTCTGGCTTCTGGTGATAAATGAGATACTTATGAAATTCAATCATCTCAGGATAAAGGTTGTAGCCTATGCCGATGATGTAGTCTTGTTGGTTGGGGGTAAGTTTATAACGACAATATCAGACATCCTGGAGGGTGCGCTTTCAACCCTGTCAAATTGGCCTTGCACCAAAGGTCTTGGTGTAAACCCCACTAAAACCGAATTGGTGCTCTTCACTAGGAAATACAAAATTCCTAGTTTCCGCCTGCCATCACTTGGTGGAGTGACTTTAACCCTTTCTGATGAAGCTAAATATCTCGGTACTGTCCTAGACCGCAAGTTACTGTGGAATAGGAATGTCGAGGAACGCTCCAAGAAGGGATTGCTGGCACTCTATTCATGCAAGAACTCCATAGGCAAGAGTTGGGGATTGAGACCCGGAATTATACACTGGCTGTATACGACGATCGTCTTACCCATACTTACTTATGGATGTCTTGTTTGGTGGCAGGGGGTGAATAAAAAGAAGCTGCTGGCAAAACTGAGCCTAGTACAGCGATCGGCTTCGATTCTGATCACCGGAGCATTAAGAAGCACACCGCAGGCAGCCTTGAATGCAATCTTGAACCTCCAACCTTTGGATATTCTGATCAAATTCCAGGCGGCCAGGTGTGCCCTGAGACTCCGGGAAACAGATGCCTTGAAATCGCTGAACTATGGTCATGCCAGCATCCTAAACATAACGCCAGATTATGGCCTTTTTAGGGGGGATAGTCATATCAGTGATTATATTCCCCCTCATAGGGACTTTAATGACATAAAAGTTGAATTTCCTAGTAGGGAATCCTGGACTAGTGGCTCCCTACCTCTACCAGGTCTGTCAATCTTCACAGACGGGTCCAAGATGGAGGAAGGCACTGGCGCAGGCGTCTACTGCAGGGAATTAGGTATACAGAACTCATATAAACTCAACAATGATTGTAGCGTTTTTCAAGCAGATTCTTGCAATCACGAAAGCGGCCGAGATAGTAAAAGCACTTAATACCGACATTACGGGACCGGTGACTATTTACGTAGATAGTCAGGCGGCCCTGAAAGCGGTGAAGTCGCATACTATAAACTCGAAAGCAGTTCATGATTGTAAGACCGCTCTGAATGATATACGACAGATAGTTGGGCTATGCTGGGTTCCAGGACACAATGATATTGAAGGGAATGAAATAGCCGACGAGCTTGCTCGAGGGGGGTCACAGTCGTCCAGTCTTCTGATTGAGAGATCTGTGAAACCCCCTATTAGCTATTTCATTGGCAGAATCTGCGCGTTCCATTGCGAGGTAGTCGGCAACAGATGGCTGAGGGAACCTGCTTGCAGAACCTCTAAATCTATCTGGCCAGAATTCTCTCGTAAAAGAACGTCTTCGCTGCTGGATCACAGCAAGAGGGAGATCAAAATCGTTGTGGGGATCATTACTGGTCACTGCAAAGTTAGATCTCTCACTTCTAAGTGGGACTCCAGTGGAGAGGATTACTGTCGTCTATGTGAGGACGAAGAAGAAGTGGAAACAATTGAGCACATCCTCTGCAAAATTCCATCGCTGATCAGCAGAAGACATAAACAGTTTGGATGCTATGAAATTGATAATCTAGTCTTCTTCTCCAAAATAGACCCTAACCAAATTCTAGGCTTTGTCAAAAAATTGACTTGGCTAAAATAATGTCTCTTCCGCTTCCTCTTTCTCACTATTTCTCTCTCTACTCTTCCACTATTTTTTCTTCTTCTCTTTATAGGTATACCTATACATAAAGGATGATCACAATGGACATAGTTTCCGAGTGGACGGCTGTTATAACAGCCGTACATCCCTAACCTAACCTATATATGCAACCAAGATGGGTATAGTAAAACTGCGGAGCAATAATCAAGAACATATCACTTTAGAAGACGTCTTATATTGCAAAGACGTGCCTCAAAATTTACTGTCTGTGAAAAGAATGCAAGATGCGGGATTAACTGTTGAATTTAATCCAGGGGGTGTTGTGGTCACAAAAAGTGGGCATGTTGTTATGGATGGTAAATATAACAATAATATACCAACTGTAAATTTTGATATTGTTGCAAGTGTATATACGTCCAGAACTTTACAAGCAAAGTAGGCTATCATTTAATAAACATAAAGATAAACATCGTATAAGAAGGCCTTTATTTATTGTTCACTCGAATGTTTGTGTCCAATAACGCCTTCGACAATTGATGGAAGGAACTACTATGTCATTTTTGCTAACCAATATACACATTACTGTGTGACATATTTATTGACACATAAATCAGATGTATTTTCTGTTCTTAAAGATTTTGTTGCTAAAAGCGAATCCCATTTCAATTTAAAAATTGCCAATCTATACATAGATAACAGTAGAGAATATCTATCTTCTGAAATGAAGGATTATTGTATTCAAAAAGGGATAAGCTACCATTTGACAGTTCCATATACCCCTCAATTAAATGGTGTGTCCGAACGCATGATCAGGTCTATATCTGAAAAAGCTCGTGCTATGGTGAGTGGAGCTAAATTAGACAAGAGTTTTTGGGGAGAGGCTGTTCTAACAGCAACATATTTAATAAACCGAATTCCAAGTAAAGCGTTGGAAAAGAGACGAAAACACCTTATGAAATTTAAAATACTTGAAAGTGTTTGGTTCAACGGTGTACGTACATAATAAAGTGAGAATATGCAAATTTGATGAAAAGTCATCAAAAGGTATCCTTGTTGGATATGAACCAAATGAATATAAGGTATTGGATGTTGAAACTGGAACTTTTTTGATAGCAAGAGATGTTATTGTGGATGAGATAAATATTGTAAATACCAGAAATTCCGCTAAAAAAGTAATAGAACGAAATAACCTTAGAAGTAAGCTAAATATCCCGAAAGAGAGTACCGAAATGATGAGGAATATCCCGAATGATAGTACGGAAATGATGAGAACTTTCCCGAACGAAAGTACGGAAATTATAAGAACTTTCCCGAATGATAGTACGGAAATGATGAAAACTTTCCCGAATGATAGTGAGGAAAGAGAATACAACATGAATGATACGATAACTAATGTCGATCTAAATACTAATGGTGACATTGTATTTGAAAATACAAAAGAAAACAACAGCCAGTTGTCTGACTTGGAACCTTCAACTGAAATCAGAAGAAGTAAGAGACTAAGAGAAAAGCCACCAGTTTCATACCAAGAAAGTGAAGATCCATTTCATTAGTGTATGATGGGTGTCCAAACTAATACTGATATACCAAGTACTTTTGACGAAATTAAAAATAGGAGCGATAAGATACAATGGGAAGAAGCGATTAATGATGAGCTTAGATCGCATTTTGAGAACGAGACTTGGTCTGTTGTATCAAACCCTGTTGGTAAGAACATAGTTGACAGTAAGTGGGTTTTTTCATTGAAACATAATGAAATGGGTAACCCAGTTAGATACAAAGCAAGACTAGTTGCTCGTGGTTTTACCCAAGAGTACTTGGTTGATTACGATTAAACTTTTGCTCCAGTGGCTACAATTTCTAGTTTTTGGTTTTTGTTAGTTTTTCTAACCAATACAATTTAAAGGTTCACCATATGGATGTTAAGACGGCGTTTTTAAATGGAACATTAAAAGAGGAGATTTATATGAAAATTCCTCAGGGTTTGGTGTGTGAGACCGGAAAAGTCTGTAAATTAAATAAGTCCATTTATGGACTGAAACAGCCGGCAAGGTGTTGGTTTGAAATATTCGATCAAGCATTGAAAGATATAGGGTTTGCGAATTCATCAGTGGATCGCTGCATATATATTCTTGACAAGGGCGATATACTTGAAAATGTATATGTATTATTGTATGTTGATGATTTGGTAATTGCCACATTTAATTCAAAAACTATTGCTAATTTTAAAAAGTACTTAATGAACAGATTCAAAATGACAGATTTACTTGATATCAAATATTTCATTGGCATAAATATAGAAAGACAGGATGATACATTTTTTTTTTTTTTGAATCAATCAGCATATATCAGAAACATTCTCAAAAGATTTAAAATGGATGACTGTAAACCAGTAAGTACTCCCATGTCCACTAAACCAAATTATGAAGAACTTAACTCTGATAAAAAGTAATGCAATTAATATACTGAGTCGCTATAGCAATAAAAATAACATAGAGTTATGGCAATGTCTTAAACGAGTGTTGAGGTATCTTAAAGCTACTATTAATTTAAAACTAGTATACAAAAGGAATTCTAGTTACAGTGACATGATTATTGGATATGTGAACTCTGATTAGGGTGGAAGTGAGCTTGATAGGAAAAGTACAACCGGATTCATACTTAAGATGTTAGAAACTTGTCTTGTTAGTTGGAATACAAGGAAGCAGAATTCTGTTGCAGCTTCATCCACAGAAGCTGAATATATGGCTTTGTTTGAAGCAGTAAGGGAAGCAATATGGTTGAAATCATTATTGAGTAGTATCAAAATAGATTCAGAAGCACCAATTAAATTATATGAAGTAATCAAGGCTGTATAATCATAGCCAAAAAGCCATCAAGCCACAAACGATCTAAACATATTGATGTTAAATATCATTTTTCCCGAGAACAGGTGGAAAATAAACTAATTACCATTGAGTATACTCCTGCAGATAAACAGATAGCTAATGTTCTGACGAAACCCCTGCCAGCTGCTAAATTTCTGGATTTTAGATGTCAACTCGGGTTAAATGCTGATGAATATTTTTTTTCTTGTTTTATTCGGTTTGATTAGGTTTTACTGGGTTTTCCTAATCCTTGCAACAAATGTTGGACTATATTTTTGTTTTTCCCCAGATATAACAACTTGTCACATTATGTAGTAATTTTTATGATACCGCTATTTAATATATCTTAATATATATATATATATATATTACTTGTAATGACCAATGTATTTTTGAGGGGGTGTGTTGGATAAACATAAATTAAATTGTTAATAGGGAAAACATATTATGTTTTAAAATTTGAATTGAATTTCTGTTGCCATGCAAAAATACATTGTTCAGTAATCTTCATACATTTTATAATTTACCAAAATTTATTTTTTAAAATAGTAGGCTTTGTAATTATGTTTTTTCCATATTGGAATGAAGAAAATTTTCAGTCAGTCGTTTGTAATACATAGTGAAGACAAGTTGTGTAATAATAAAATATTTGAATTGCTAAAGAAATAAAACTGTTTTAATTCACAAAGCTGAAAATCTAATACATATAATTTTTTTACACAACATGAGGTCTATTATAGCGAACAATCGTGCATCATTAACTCGAAAATCAGGTATTTAGTTAAGCCTCTCTTGCAGCAAATGAACGATATATATAAATTTGAATTCTACATGGAGACAATTGCGCATTTGATGCTCTAGGTGTCCAACTTATATGTGCCTTTTGATAAATAGTTTCTGAAATATATTTTCCATGAATTCGTTAATTTTTACCAACCCCATATTGATGCAATTCTGATAAGGCAAAACAACGTTTGCCGGGTCTGCTAGTTATATATAAAAGAAACGTTCAAAGGTGTCCCCCTCACCCCTACATACATATATTGTTTTGTTCTTCCACACATGTTGTGCTTTCAAATTTTCTTTAAAAACTAAAGTAGGGGGTGCGAAGCGCCACGGTTTCAGCTAGCAATAAAGATATAAATAATAAGAAAAATAAAAACAAATTGTTTAACTCTGTTTTCATAAAAAATATAATTTTAAAAAATGTACTGAAGGGGTGCTTAAGTTTTGGCCGATACTGTGTGTCAAACATCAAATAATGACAAACACATGCTGTAATGTGCAATAACACAATACTTTTCAATATTTTTCCGTAGTGTAATAATAAAAATTATTAAATGACCGAAATAAAAAAATCATTTAAGCTACTAAAAAATTACATACATTTAGAAAATGAGTACGTATAAATTAAAATGAGTTGAGTCAGTTATATATTTGATCATTTCAGATTTGCACCAAGTACAATGAAAAACACTTAGTTATTTTTCTTATACTTTTCCAAAATGGGCGTGGTATCTTTTCCTTCTAAAAGTGTACAATTAGTACGTTTATTACAATACTTGGGTATATAAGAACTGTTTATAGTATTGAGAAATTCAATCTCGACTACTCAAAATGAATTGGGCGTGTCAAACCGTAAGAACATGCAACATACTATTTGCCCTCATGTATGCAATAAAGTTTGTAGTTATGCTAACCTTCAACCGTAGATTTACACACATTTTACAAAGATTATAAAACTTGTTTATCTTATCATCTAATTTTTATAGTAAATACCTTTCCACAGAATATCGTATTAGCATGATAACTCCGGCCAAAGGTAAAGGCCATATAAGATCCTTATAATTCGCATGCTGGACGTCAGGCCGTGAGCCGGGAGCAATATCCGCCCATGTAACATTTGGTGGAAGCCAAACATTGGGCGACCAAAAAGAATCACTGAATTTTCTAAAGACCTCCATGGCGTGGTAACAGCTTAAACACTTCACTAATCATAAAATGCAATCTACGGAATTAAATATTTCATCGCTTACTCCAACAACTCAATTCGTGACTAGAATAAATTAGAGATGTATATTAGAGTTAAAAAATAGAGTACTGGAATTAGTCGAGTATTTGATATTTGAGTATACGGTTACTCAGTTCTCAACGACAACATAATAATAATCTATGAATACTATGCTACCCTGTGTTCACATACGCAGAGTTCCAAATTGTAAAAGATTTGTTATTCAATATATATACATATATAGTTTTGATAATTATTTATGGACAACGTATATTTTTATTTAAAAATATGTTTAACTATATTTTTAAGTTTTCATCCAAAGCATATTTATACAATGTAGTCTCATGCAGTCTCTCAAAATTTCAATGAGATTTCCTCCTTCGAATTCTACGCACAACTTGTGTTCAGTGGCAAAAACTACCAAATTATTAATATTTCGAAATTCCCTACCACTATAATATATTATATATAAATATAAGTTTAACACCCATCGTTGGGAAAGAAGAAAGGAAGAAAAATACGCATTCGCAAGTGTTGACTCACTCACCTACAATTCAAGTTGAGAACGCCGGTTTAGAATACCCTTGGTCAAAGCGGTTGGTGCACTTTATGACGAAAATATTTCTTCAGTTACTCTGGGGCAAAATTTACTGGTACGTTGCTTTTGTAAAAACACCTTTTACTTGCTCTGGGGCAAACTGTGTATATTCCTGTTTGAATATTAAAAACATGGGTGGTATTCAACGTTTTTATTTCTTATTATTTCACAGTCGACTTAGCACTATGTTCTTTTCTTTGGATGGTTTTTTTTCGAATGATGTCGCGCTCGATCAACTAAATTCAATTTATTCTTCTTATTCTTCGATTTGAGTGAGAATGGGAAAGGAGAAGAGAGAAAACAAAACAAAAATAATTCAATATTGGGAAACGTTCTTGCGAATTAGAAATAGCTAAACGTAACTGACGTAACGTTCATGAACACTCCCCCATGGGCTTTGTTCGATTTAACGATGCATAATATTAGGTTGAGGAAAAAGAAATCCATTATTTTTATATGAATATAGGACTTTATTTAACATGTTTGGAATGTCCGATTTGGGCCAAATATGCACAGTTTGTTGCATGGTACAATAATACAAGGTATGGCAGATTGAGGTGAATGACAAAAACCCAACTATGTAGGTGGTGGCTTTTTCTGTCAAATATAAAATAAATATACGCAACAAGTGGTTGTGTTTATTTGAAAATTTTCAACACATAACTAAAATCGTGAAAAATGAATAACAAGTTATGATTTATTTCCAAAATTCAGTAGTGTAGTCCATGACAGCAAAAGTTCTTTTAGTAATATCATATTTTTTTGATGTCATTTTTTCTTCTTCAAAGACATGGAATTTCTTAATATTCACAAGGGATGTAGTCACAATTTTAGTTGGTAAAACTTAAATTACAATAAACACAAAAGAGATTTTATCTCTTATTGTTTACGTCTCATAACAACAGCTGGAACGACGATCAACAAAGCTGCGGTGTGGGAGTTACACCGGATTTCTTAACAATAAGCAGTTCTTGCCATTTGGTGAGAAGTGAGCTACGCGTTGGAAGGACATGTGGTATTTTGGTATTGTTCATAAACAAACGCTTAAAAACAATACGAAATTATTTTTGATCTCCTTGATTGATTTGTTCATTCTTTTGTCGAATTAACCAAATGAAAAACTGAATGTAAACCATTTGTTGTAGTACTGACATTCAATAACAACAACATTCAAGTTCATGGTTGCATTTAATTGACGCGCTCAGGTAGACTACCTTCATTATTTTACCATGACTGATTTCTAAGATTGTCTCAAGCAATCGTGAGACCTTCCGTGGTTAGCGGAATATGACCGTTAATTTCCCTCTCTTCACCATTTGTTTTTTGAAATGATGATAACGTTTCTCTACTGGGCCTAATTTTTTTATTAATGTATATGGTGGTGAACAAATCACGAAAACTTGACCATACATAGTATCACACGGCGGATACATAACCTTATTATTGCATCATGGATACACCTAATGTAGCTCTCATGAACTTCATTAGGCGAGCAAGAAAACAACATGTTCAGCGCACAAGCAGCTAACGCATAGGCAACGAGACAACAGAACAATAATGATTGTACCAAGGGATGGAAAAGTGCACGCAAACAAAAGTGCCGGTTCAGCACAACAACACAACAATGGGAAATGGGATGCCCCCACGAGGATAAGAGGAGATTGCCACAGCACGCCAGACATCACCATTGTGGCACCGGGTCTTATAAATGACGTAACCTGGCAACCCGTTATTTCACAACGCTCAGACCACCTTCCGATCATCGTCTCCGTAAACAGACCACCAGACTTAATTACCTCTGAAAGCCGTACTTTCCTGAACCATTAGAAAGCTGATTGGCCTGGCTTCAGAGAGTTTCCCAATCACCGCTTCAGAGATCTGCCCACTCCCTCAGATCCACGGGTAGCTGAGAGAAATTTCCAGAAAATCATCGCTACTGCTGCCGCTGGCTTCATACCCGAAGTAAGACCGAACTTCCCAGTAGAAGCAACGGTATTGGCTAATGAGCGTGATGAGCTCCGTCGTACTACTTCTGAAGACCCAAGGGTGCGAGAGCTTACCCTTGAAGTCAACAGATTAGTATGCGAGCACAAAAGGAAATAGTGGCTAGACCACTTGAAGCAGTGCAACATTGCCACCGGAACAAGTAAATTGTGGGCAACTGTTAAGTCACTCTCGAATCCTAGAAGGAAAGATGACAGGACGGCTGTTACATTTAACGAAGTAACTATAACAGACCCGAAGAGGTGCGCGAGTTATTTTAACCGGCAGTTCATAGAGCACCCCGAGAGTGACAGGGCGAAAAGGAGTGTGCTACGTCGCATAAGTGCACTCCGAGCTGAGGAGGAACCACCACAATTTACGAAGGAGGATGTTGCAGATGTCATTAATAACGCTAAGTCATCCAAAGCGTTGGCCCCGGACGGATTTTCCATGGTAATGCTAAAGCAGCTGGATGAATCCGGAGTTGAGTACTTAACATCAGCCCTCAACATGTCATAGTTCCTGAAGCCTGGAAAATAGGCAGGGTGGTCCCGCTACTGAAGCCAGGCAAGGATGCCAGCAGAGGTGAATCGTACAGGCCGATTTCACTCCAGTAGCCGGTAGCGAAAACACTTGAGGCGCAACTCCTCCCATCGTTGAGAATCAGTTTTCCAGTTGCCCAACACCAACATGGATTCCGTAAGATGCATAGCAGAGGACTCCATATTAGCAGAGGACTCAACCAGAACAGGCCGTGCAACGGAACAGTTATGGTGGCGCTTGACCTATCGAAGGCCTTCGATACAGTCAACCATGCCAAGCTGTTCGAGTATATAGAGAGGACAAATCTCCGACCGTGTTTGAAACGTTGGATAATCAACTATATGTGTGTGGACGCCAGTCGTATGTGGAATTCAGAAACAGGAAGTCTAAATTCCGTAGAGTGAAACAGGGAGTTCCCCAAGGAGGGGTGATATCTCCGGAACTGTTTAGCCTCTACCTTTCTGATATTCCACAACCACCGGACGGCATAGAGATCGTAGCGTATGCGGATGATTGCGTCAACCATGCCAAGCTGTTCGAGGATATAGAGAGGATAATCGATAATCAACTATATGTGTGGAAGCCAGTCGTATGTGGAATTCAGAAACAGGAAGTCTAAATTCCGTAGAATGAAACAGGGAGTTCCCCAAGGAGGGGTGATATCTCCGGAACTGTTTAACCTCTACCTTTCTGATATCCCACAACCACCGGAGGGCATAGAGATTGTAGCGTATGCGGATGGTTGCACGATCATGGCGTCGGGTCCCATTATTGATGATATATGTGAGGGCTAAACGTCTACATAGCCGATCTTGTTAACTTCTTCCATCTGAGGAATATGAAAATATCCGCCCAAATCAACAGCCACACTGTTCACCACATGGACGGCTGAAATGAAGCTCCCACTGAACATAATGGTCGATGAAGAATTGATTCCGACCACCAACTACCCCAAGATACTGGGAGTAACGTTCGGCAGCCTTTTCAAGTCGTCCGCTCATGCCACTGTTTTATGTGATAAGCTGAGAAGTAGGAACAAGGTCCTTAAGACGCTAGCCGGCAGCACTTGGGTCGCTGACAAAGAAACCTTGTTGACCAGTGTGCTTCGCGAATGTTAATGATACGCAGTGGAATAATATCCAGACCTGCCAAAACGCTGCCCTGAGAATTGCAACAGGGTGTCTCCTCATGACACCAGTGGACCATCTTCATGAGGACATGAAGATCTTACCCGCCCATCGTCACAATTATATGTTGTCGATGCAGTACTTGCTTGGGTGTTATCGTCGGGAACGTCCCTGCCATATCCTTATGAACAGGACTCCCCCACCCAGGCACGTCAGGAAAGATCTTCATGATCTAGAGAGAGAGGTCCAAAGGTACAAGCGTGAACGAAAAATATTGGAAATAAATGTCAATTTGTTCTTCCTACACAAAAACAAACAATTGTTTTGAAACAATAAAATCGGATTTACATATAATATTTGATCATGATTAAAGGACGAATCGGGGTTTATTTTCTTAATCATTTACCATGTAAATTTAAATTTAAATCATCGGTGATTGGTGGTAGAAATCATGATACTACGGAGATGCAAGGCGTTTTTTGTATGTTTAGAATATCATAACAAAAAACTTAGGGAACTGATGAGGATCAGTGGCGGATCAGCCCTCGGCGTACAATGCCATACATTACCCACTAATAAATAGTTGTATTTTTCATAAAACAAACAAACTGGGATTCAGCCCGACTATTTTGCAAAAACAAAATACAAATGGTATCCCAAATAACCAGCCAACACTACTATATTAATTATTTGTAGGTCGAAGACAAATAAAACCCAATTGCAGCACCTATAAAGGGAGCAAAGAGTCTCTTACTCGGTTTTGGAAAAAAAAGGAAAATTGCTTAATTCGATGGAACCACCAAATAAGGACATCGCCGAATGGAAAAACGTTTAGTACTAAATTTATCACATTCATTTGAATAAAACAATCCATTTATTCTTCAAAATTACTTAAAATAGTTTTGTGCTGACAAAAAAAAATATGTAAGCAAAAAGTTGCACAAACGTTAAAATACAAAATAGAGGAACTTTTTGGCATTTTTGTCCATTTAGAACAAAGGTGAGCTTTGAAAACAGTCACCACCTCGGAGAGGATAGAACTAAACGTTGATTGTGCCATACAAACATCAGAATCCTTTTTTAACGCCATTTTATATCCACCTTCAGCGAAAAAAAAAACGTAACGCGGCACACAACTTGGTTATCGTTGGAATTCCAGACTTGTTTTTCCTTTTCCAAATCTTCCAACAAGTATTTGAATGCTGGTTTGCTTACCCGGTAGTTGGGAAGTACATATCAGATGTTTCAATTATTTTTAACATTTATGCACTTACAACGACTGTGGCAATTCAAGAGGATTGGAACTATCTCGCAATTGTCTTCTTGACAATCTTGTAGAAGTTCTTTGTTGCTCTCTGGAAGTAGCAACATCCTCTAAATATGCTCTAAGTATAATACTATTCATTTTATTTTGTTTCAATTCTTTATTTCTTTTTAATTATTTCGTACAACACAAACACTTTAAATTTTCGCAAACAAATAAGGGTACACAATGTATGAAAAGGACTCAAAGTTGATTAAAAAGAGATGCCATATTTCAAAAATTTTCTCCTATATTTTCTACGATTGGAGGATTTTTCTCTTTTTTGGTGATTGGGCTGATAGTGGTAAGGCTATTTTTTTCAGTTTATCAGGAGAATTTTTACTTGTCTTTCTTTCAAATGTATGTTTGTCGGTTGTAATGCACTGTGTTGTTAACAAGTGCGGCGAACTCACCATATTACAATGTGGTAGATGTATAAGGTAAAAGTTAAGTTTGGTGGTGCTGAACTTCGGGCGGATATGGAGACTAGTGACGTCCTCGCCACTGGCACACAGGTGACAGTTGCATTTTCCTTGTCGCCTTTTTGCCGAACACGTATATTTTATAAGCTATGGATGGCTATCCGTGACTCTCTTTTTTTTAGAAAATAAAAAATCAAATATAATTTAAATATGGACTACATTTTTCATTATGATTTTATTTTTTGTATATATTTGGTTATGAAAACTTATATCTTTTTGCACACAAAAATTCCACTTTAGCAAACTATTGAGCTATTTTCAGGAACCCTACTTCCTTTGATAGCTTTTTAGCGCAACTGCAACGGACTCTTTCTGGTTATCATTTTTCCGTGAATAGAGATACTATCAGCTGTATGGCACAAATGTTCGTTTGCTAATATTTTGGGTTTTAGATATTTATTAATTTTTTATTTAACTTTTCAAGTTTTTCCCATGTGAAGAAATTGAGGTGTATCGCTACACTATCAGTGGGCCCATATTATAAAAACAGTTTGCGCACCTACAAAACCTTTGCCGTGGTTACCCACAGAAAGTGATTTAAAAATGCTATATTAACATTTAATTTTCCCTAGCTCCACCATCTATACCAGTAAACAGGGGCTAGGGATTTATTTAAACGTGGATTAGAGACCGCTACGAAGGCTGAAATGGTCCCACCTTAGGGTCCTCCTACGAAAAAAAAAAAATTTGGTTTCCAAGTGGACTTCGTTTTTTCGAGGTCCTCGCAACAAAACTCCATCACTGGCCAAGTGTGCCGTAAGTGATGGTGTGCGATAAGGATACCTTCTGAGTTTCGGAATAAGGAACCCGACGTGGGGAACTCTCACGCCCTGAGACAAAGCCGGGCAAAATGATTAGAGAAGTCAATTTTTTTGAATTTACATATATATAAATAAATTACATATGGGCAATATTGCCAATTTTTTAATATTCCATTTTGGGTTTCTATGAATAGGAATAAATCTTAAAATAATATTATGAAATATACATTTTTAATTGCGTCTAAATCGCGTAATTCTCAAAATCATTTGATGCGCATGCGGTTTCCAGGAAGTACTGAAGTTTATCTTCCAATCCATATATCTTTTGCGAAATTTCATTTGACGACTAAGATGTGCCACACGTTGTATTGAAGTACCCAAAAAATCGTAAAACGCGAATAATTTCCGAAAACTCCATATGCCATTAACGCGCATCCGATTTCGGTGTGCACCCTAAAAAAAAATACATCGATCTATACCGATTTCAATGTGGTCCATTAAGAACCATGGATGTGCCAGCTCATACTATTTTTTTGAGATAAATTGGGTACATCTCTCTTTCGGCTGAAGTTTTTAAAGTTCTCTTTTCGAAAAAGATCAAAATCCGTATGAGGTCATTTATTGAAGCGGAAATGATCCACGCAAAAAAATCCGCGATTTTTGCCAAACTTCGTGTTTTTGGAAGGCTAGTTCCCGCCGGTCTAGATGGATTTTTACGAAGATTTTATATCATCCGAAACGTGAAAAACCTTATTGATCGCGGGTACCCATATCATTCAGTTGACAAATCTAAAAATTTGGCCCGAAAAATAAGTTTTTTTAGAAATTTGATCGCACAAAATTTTCACCATCGGATGAGTATTACTCAAGCTGTGCATACTACATACACAAAATATATATCAAATTACTCAGATTCACGACTACAATAATCTTATAATCGTTTTTTAGAAATTCCTGTTTGCGCATTATAACTAGAAGTAAAATTCAAAACACAGTCAAAATCGAGCTTCAAAATGTCAGCATCATTTAAAGGTAGATGCAGTTAAATTTTTGAAAAATGATACATAAGGGGCGTAGTCCCCATTTTGTTGGCTTCTAGTTTTACTTTGACACGAAGACCGTGCAATGAGTGGCTTAGTCACAAATCGATAGGGAACATAAAAAACTGGTTCGCCTCAACCTGTTTTTACACATTTTTTTACATTAAAGTAGACACAGCTTCCACCAAAATAAAGTTTGGGGGTTAATATCATGGACAATTTGAAACAACAGATCACTTTTTTCATATACTTAAGTAATTCCCGAGATATAAAGGGGTGAACCTCCGCTTCAGCTATGTTAAAAAATTGACAATATTGCCCATATATGTAAATATTACAATTACATTTATATAAAGTCTCAGCGCCCATATGGCACTATTGAGGCAGTTGACAACTATTTAATACAATAAAAAGTAATTTACATTAAAGAGTTATTACACAATTCAAAAGTATTTATTAATATATATATATATATATATATCGTAATTTAACATTAGAAATTCTTCTTTTCTATATTTGTGGGTAATACATTAAATTTTTTGTCTTTAAAGATAAATATTTAAACTTTATTTTAAAATATGTCAATGCATACATTGTAAAGACTTCAAGGATGCATGGTTTTCGTTATAGGCATTTGCTACTGCTAAATAATTTAAGTGAGATTGAGTTAGTGCTGTACTATTGCCTTATATTGGGTAGGCCATAGCAACCTATAAATTACAATTTTATCATACTGTGGCTTGTTATGCCAAAATCATATACAAAATGTGTGGCTGTATGTGTAATGTTTTGAAAAATATAACAAATTATATTAAAAAATCGTTTTGTTTGAAGATGAATTTTACAACAATTGTAAGAAGAAATGTATGATCTGCGAATGAATCGACATTTAAATTATATCTCCAACTCGAGTTTGAAAAGAAAACCTGACATTCCATTAATTTTTCGCGTTTTTGGTAAAAATTTAAAAATACGTCAAATGAACAGAACCACTTGTTGCATTTGTTTTCATTTATTCTGACATTATTGCCCATAAGGTAGAGGTGTATTTTCTGCTTTTTGTACCATGATTATACCATGTATGAATAATAAAGGGAGAAGTCCATACGATGATACGGGCCTGGCATATTCAGTTGGTTTTATAAAGGAATATCAAGTCAAACTTGATTTTGGACTCCGTTCTCCTTCATTTGTTTACAATAAAAAAGTCAGCATAACATGCCAATCCTGAAGTCACCTTATGTGTTTCCCTCTTCAAAAGTTGAAACACATAATAAAAAGACAGCAAAAACGCGATAAAAATGTATGTATAAGTTAGATATGTTGACCTTCAATTTCCCGAGCTCAGTCAATCACGTCGTCTGGTTGACACAACGGGCATATACTCAGCAAGTTCCGTCAGCGGAGACCGCAGAGTCCACGCGCCTTTTTTAGCGTCATTCGACTAATAACAAAATATCAACCATGGTAGAATTATACAAGGTATGATAGCTTTTGTCAGATAGGAAAAAATACACCTCCACTTTATGGGCAATAATGTCAGAATAAGTGAAAACAAATGAAACAAGTCGTTCTCTTCATTTGACGTATTTTTAACATTTTACCAAAAACGCGAAAAATGAATGGAATGTCAGGTTTTCTTTTCAAAATCGAATTGGGAATATGATTTACATGTTCTTTCATTCACAAATTATACATTTTTTTTACAAATGTAGTAAAAGTAGTCTTCAAACAAATCGATTTTGGAATATATTTTGATATATTTTTCAGAACATTAGAGACTACCTAAAATTCAACTAGGGCGTTCGACGTTATTCACCACAAAAGTGAAAAACATGTATTTATATGAATGTTACCGAAATACGTCGACGTACGAATTTTCAAAGTCAACTATAACAGGACGTAGTTTTGTTTTTTCTTTTGTTGAAAATAGAAACGAAACCAAAAGAAAATATGAAAATTTCAATATGAATGTGAAATATTTGAATACATTTTATAATTGTTTAATCTTTTTTCGCGATTTTATTTCTTTCGTTAAGATATATCGATTCGACGTTGTTTGGGGTTTTACCTCTGTTGATGCCAATTAAAAACTTTAATTTGTTATCTTTTAGTTTTTAGAAAACTATACACAAATTAACTTTATTTATTTCATATATATATATATATATATACACTTTTTTATGTTAGGTAGATTTAAGTTCCAAAGAGATTTTATTTATATTTAGGTTAAGTAATTCAATTCCAATGATAGTTTAAGATTTAGGTTAGGTAATTTATTTCCAATATTTTTATAGGGAAAGTGCAATATATAGTTTTACAATTTCTGGGAAGGTGCAATATTTAGGATTTAATTTAGTTTTTATTTTAAGTTTTAATATTGTTTTGTGGTATAATTCAGTTGTTTTGTGTTATTTATTTATATTTGTAATTTTATGTGTGTATGTGTAGTTTACTTTTATGTACAATTCAATTTTTTTTTTTTGTTTTTGTAAAACTTAATTTGTAATTTTAACAATTTTTGTTTGTAAAATTCGTATGTGTATGACACTTTGTAATATTTTTCTTTTGTTTGTTTAATAATTAATGTATTTTGTAATTTTCTGTTTTATTTGTTTTATGTATGTATGTTTGTTTGGTTTCACAGGAGAGGGTATCACGAATTCTTATTTTTCCTTTTCGGTTGCCAAAATTGAACTGAACTTTCCAAAATCAAAGGGCAACAAAACCGGCAAAAATATCATTTTGTTTTGTTTTTGTTTTGTTCAGCTGAATGTAAGGTCCGTTAGCTTTGTTTATGTGTGGGTACTTAAATAAATGAAAACCCCACCGCCAACCACCACTTTTTGCCGCCGTTGTTTATTTTATTTTTTACGCCGTTCATGTTTATGCGAACGCCGTTCATGGCGTTGCCATAAGCATTCTCCCCCTCCATGAAACTGTGTAAAATTGCAGGCTTAATTTGTAGGCATATTTCTGATTGGCCCTGAGAACACATAGCCGAGATGAGTGTTGTAGGCCTTCACATCCCCGACACCAGCAGCCGTGCAGCCGTCCTTCCTGATCGCAGAATACACGTCGGCTCCGAGTTCCAAATCGATGGGCATGTTGCTTCTAGGGTCTGGGTCGGCAAGAGCAGATTCTGTCAAATATGACGTTGGGTCTTCAAGAATGGGGTCTGAATATACTCGTCTGGGCAGCTCGTCAGTGATAAGGGCGTTGACTTTGAGTGCCCAAGTAGAATTATTACGCCGGGTCATAATTTTAAATGTGGTGAATCTGCGTCCTTGATACATAAACGACCTGAGTCCAATTCGTTGAAATGTTGTGTACGCAATTCGAGATATGACAGCAGACTGATTTAAAAGTGCTCTTACTGTGTAAAAGGTGTCAATCTCGTCTGTTTTAATGCGCGTCATGGCAGTGGGCACAAAAACCAGGTCCCATGTAAAGGTTGGCTCAAGGATGACATCTGGCTGTAGGCTGTCAGCAAGCTGTGGAGCTCCATGTAGGAGAGTGTGATGCCTATAGTCACATCTTCTACAGCCAGTAATACAAGGACAATCGGGGGCCAAGTGACTCCTTGCTAAACAGTTTCGACAATATCCTCTACGCTCAACTGTCTCATACCGTTGGTACGGGGTCTGGTCTCTAAAGCGCTGACAGCTGCTTAGGGAGTGGTCTTGTTGGCATAGCCCACACGAAAACTGCCAATGGCTCGGTCTTGGACGAACGTCGGAACGACTGCGCTGACGTCGATCAGGACTGGAGGGTCGGATGATTGGACGGGCTGGTCGGCTGTTATTGCGTTCAGCTGCTGGTCGGGCTGGTCGGCTGGTGCTGCGTTCAGCTGCTGGTCGGTTTGGACTGCGTTCTGCTACGAGCCGGGCTGGACGACGGTCGACTGGTCGGTTGGGGCTGGGCTCATATCTCCAATCTTGGTTAGGTAGGTAAGCTGCCATTTCTGAAAATAAGTGAGAGAGGAGTACCGTGTCTTTTTTAAAGAAATGTCCGACTAGTCAGTCGGTAAACAATTTGACAACCTTTGTAATGGGTCGACTAAATGTTCCAATTGAAGTTTTAATGTCAACTACTCGTATGTTTTGATCAATCCCCTTATATGTTCGCAAAATCCTTCCCATTTTCCACTCAGTCGGAGGTAAAAGGTCGTCTTTTATAACCACAAGGTCCCCTTCCTTTAAATTATCCTTTTGATATTTCCATTTATTTCTTCTGTGTAATTCATTCAGGTATTCAGTTTTCCATCTATGGCAGAAATGTTGCGAAATAATTTTTAACCTTTTCCATCTGTTAACAAATGAAATATCTGTGTCGGACATATTTGGTTCTGGTGGAGCTAACATGGGTGACCCAATTAAGAAGTGCGCGGGTGTTAATGGAGCTAAGTCATTTGGATCGTTACTGGCGGGGCTCAAGGGTCTTGAATTGAGACAAGCTTCAATTCTAATTAAAATTGTGCTAAGTTCTTCAAATGTGAAGTTCATTTTTGGAATACATTTTTTCAAATGCGCTTTAAAAGATTTAACTCCTGCCTCCCATAATCCACCCATGTGGGGAGCGCCAGGCGGGATAAATTTCCAATTTAAATTTTGGTGGACATTTTGATTAAGAAACTGGGTTTGAAGATTTTTTATAAATTCTAGGCGATCCTTTTTGAGACATTCAGATGCACCCACAAAATTTTTTCCATTATCCGAGAAAATACATGCTGGGCAACCCCGTCTTCCCACAAATCGAGCAAAGGCAGCTAGAAACGAATGAGTGGAGAGATCGCTAGTAGGCTCTAAGTGAATTGCCTTGGTGGCAAAGCATATTCCTTCGTAACTAAACACGTTCGACCAGTAAAGCTTTTTATGTTGAAAGGTCCTGCAAAGTCGACCCCTGTGTTATAAAAGGGTCTTTCCAGAGTGGTTCTTTCTGGAGGTAAAGAAGCCATAATTTGAGTTTGGGTGTGTTTTTTAAACAAAGTACATGTTTTGCAGTGGTGGATAGTCTTTTTTACTAATATTTTCAACTTAAATATCCAAAATTCAGTACGTAATACTCGGGTCATGAGTTGATTTCCTCCATGTAAGGTGATTTTATGGGTAAATTCTACAAGAAGCTGCGATAATTTTGATGAATATGGCAACAATATGGGGTGGCGTTCATTGTAGGTTAAGGCTGGTGATTGTACAAGTCTACCATTTGCTCTGATAATACCCTTTGAGTCTATAAAGGGGTTTAGTGTCAATAGTGTACTGCTAGGCGGAAGCTTTATTTTTTCTTTTAATAGTTTGTATTCGTTTGCAAAATAATGTTTCTGTGTAATCATTATTACTCGTTGTTTAGCATATTGAATCTCATCGACAGAAAGTTCAGAGGAAACTCTTAGGTGATTTCTATTTTCCCCAGTATTCCTCCAAAAACGTAAGACATATGCATATATTCTAAATACGCGGGACAAGGAAGAATAATTTTTTAAAGGGTCAGTCTCTTGCAGGGTAAGATGGGTAGTTGTAGTTGTTAAAACCTTACTTGTTTTAATTTCGAGAGTCGTATCATTGGGTATGTTATGCGATGGCCAGCTGGTTCTTGGAAGTTTTAGCCAATTTGGACCATGCCACCATAATGAATGTGTTTTTAATTCCAACGGTGAACATCCTCTACTTGCAATGTCTGCTGGGTTGGATTCTGATTCGACGTGTTTCCATTTATCATTACCTACGTTGTGAATTATTTCCGAAACTCGATTTCCTACAAATGTACTCCATATGCAGGGCGGTTTTTTCAGCCAGGCTAATACGATTGTCGAGTCCGTCCAAAAATGTACATCAATATTTGAAATTTGAATATGTTTTGTTATAGAAGCAGCTAGTTTCGCTAAGAGTACAGCTCCACACAGCTCAAGGCGTGGCAGCGAAATCTTTTTAATGGGCGCCACCCTGGTTTTGGCCGTCAAAAGAAATGTGTCAACAGTATTATCATCATTTTCTACTCGGAGGTATAATGCGGCTCCATAAGCACTTTCTGACGCGTCACAAAATCCGTGAATTTCAATGGGTGTCCTTGGAGTATAATTAATCCACCTTGGAATAAAAAGAGAGTCTATACCAGCCGAGTTTCTTACGAAGTTTTGCCAGTTCATCAATGTTATGGGTTTAAGATTATCGTCCCAATCTATTTTATCTAACCATATTTGTTGCATTATAATTTTGGCTACGATAATTATTGGTGCCAGCCACCCACAAGGGTCAAACAACTTTGCTATGGTAGATAAGACTTCTCTTTTTGAATAATTTGTTCTGATTTCAATTGATGGCGGTGTAACTGAGAAACAATCTCCTGAGATATTCCATTTTATCCCAAGGGTCTTTGTGGAATCATTTTCTGATAAATTTAACCAATTAAGTGGTAATAGTTGATCTGTTGGTAAATCCTTGATTATTTGTGGTTCATTAGATGTCCACTTTCGTAACTGAAATCCTGCTGATCCCATAGCAGCAATTAGTTCATTTTTCGAGTCTACCGCTTCCTTAATCGAATGACCACCAGCAAGAACATCATCGACATACAAATTTTGATGTATTATTCTTGCAGCTTGTGGGTACGTGTCTTTAATATCTTCTGCAAGTTGTACGAGAGTTCGAAGAGCTAAAAAAGGCGCGCAATTGATTCCAAAAGTGACTGTAAGAAGTTCGTAATCTTCGATTGGGTCCAAGGGTGATTTTCTGAACAATATTCTTTGAAATCTTGTCTGATTTTTATTCAAAAGAATTTGTCTATACATTTGTGTAACATCTGCGTTGTAAACATATTTGTAAAATCGCCATTTTAATATTTGAATTACCAGATCTTGTTGAAGCATTGGCCCAGCATATAAATTGTCGTTAAGACTTCGTTTATTAGACGTCGGGCATGATGCGTTAAATACGACTCTAAGTTTTGTAGTAAGCCTGTCTGGTTTGATAACCGCATGGTGGGGTAAGTAGTAGTGTGGGGTCTGATTTATCTCTTCCGTTAAAAGTTTTCTCATATGTCCCAACTGTAAGTACTCGAGTATGGTTTCATCATATGAGGCCTTGATTTCAGGAGATTTTGTAAGCTTTTTCTCCATTCTGAAAAATTGTGCAAGTGCTATGTTCCTTGAGTTTCCAAGTTCTTCGCAATTTTTAAATGGTAGGGTAACAACGTATCTTCCTTCTTTGGTGCGCTTTGTTGTTTCGATGTAATTTTTCTCGCAAAAGTTGTCTTCCTCAGACCGCAAAATTCCTTTTGGGGGCTCTTCCACCTCCCAAAAACGTGTAATAATTTTTTCTATCGAAGTAGTGTTTAAAAGAGTTATGTTGTTGCGACTTTGTGTACTTTCTGGTATTGGCCCTCCAAGGATCCAACCAAATACCGTGTTTTGAGCTAGGAATGATCCTACTGCCTTCATAGGTGTGTTAATTTTGTAAATTAAGGGTCCTATATCCATCCCTATAAGTAGGTCGACGGGTTGGCTAATGTGAAACTTGGGATCTGCTAAGTTTAGACCTACGATATTTATGAATTTATTCTTCTCGATATTCTGTGATGGTAAATTTGATGGAAGGGTCTTAAGTACGGGTGCCCAAACATCGAGTTCAAATTTTGGATCAAATCTAGAACGAAGGGTAAATAAACAAGATTTTGTGGATGTTTCTGAAACTGTTTGACTAAGGCCTGTAACGTGAACAAGGTTTCTCTTTGTAGGTAAATTCAATTTGTTTTTAATTTTTTCTGTTATGAACGTTGACTGTGATCCAGGGTCTATGATAGCTCTGGCATCGTATGATTGTCCTCGTGCTTCTATTTGTACGATAGCAGTAAAAAGCAGTGTTCCTCCAGGGTTATATTCGCAAGTTTTGTGGTCCTGAAGGGTCAAAGTTGTAATATTTGTTGGTTCTGTGGACTGTATGGTTGTTGTGAGCGCTGAAGCACTAGTACTAGGATGAACTTCATTCCTAACTATGTTTTGGGTCTCCGTTCCCTTATGTAGCATACTGTGGTGTCTCAAATTACACGTTCTACATCCAAAACGGCTCTTGCATTCTTTCACTCCATGGTTCGCGGATAAACAATTGTAGCAAAGATGGGATATTTTTACAACATGAATTCTGTCATTCACGTTTTTAGCGATAAATTGTGGACAATCTCGTATAAAATGGTTATTTTTGCAAATCTGGCACTTATTTTGAATTGGAGTCTTAGGTGGTTGAGAAACATTTGCATTATAATAAGATCCTACATTCTGTTTTTCGGATTTTTGATGGATATTTGTATGAAAACTATTTGAAAACTTCGATTTCTTTTCGAACTTGTTTTGATTTGTTTTCGAAAAATTTGGTTTGATGTTTCCTACAGACTCTAAAGTCTTAAATTTGTGGGTCAAAAATTTGTCAAATTCCTCCCATGATGGGAGGATCTTACAATCTCCAAGGGAATTTTCAAAGTCTTCTAAAAAGTGTCTTGGAAGTTTGCTGGAACAAAGATATATTAATATTGGGTCCCATCCTGAAACTTCAACCTTCAATGTGTCTAGTGTTTGTATGCAGCTATTTACTGTTCGCTGTAACTTCTGAATGCTGGAACTCGAGTCTGTGGTAACATGGGGCAACGTGAATAATATTTTCAGCTGCTCGTTCACCTGCATCCTTTGATTCTCGTACCTATCGATTAAATTTTTCCACGCTAACTCGAATCCATCATTTGTCAGTGGGACGTGACTTATAATTTCTCTGGCTTCGCCCGTTGTTTTTTGGGTCAAGTGAAAAAGTTTCTCCACATTGCTTAGTTTTGAGTTCTTTATGTATATTGCTGTAAATAAATCTCGAAATGTCGGCCAAACATTGTAACCTCCAGAGAAAGTGTCGGTGTCGCAGGGTGGTAACCTAGAAACTGGCGCAAATTCAACATCCGTACTCAATCTCTGCGCTATTTCGGATTCTCTTTTTGTTTTTTCTTCCTTTGCCTCCTTTTCTTCCTTTAGTGACTTTATTTGTCCATTAATAGCTCCAAACGCCTTTTTATATGAGTCGATCGCCTCCAAGTAGTGGGTCCTCAATTTATTCTTGTCGATTGGTTTTTCTCCTTCTTCTGGAACATAATCTCGGCATTCCATGTATGCGATTTTTACCTGTTCATAGAATGATTTTAATTCATCTCGTGATACTTCCAACGCATTTATGTCGTCATCAGCTTTAGCGATACATAAAATTGATGCATAGTCCTGCATATCATTGACGCAGTTTAAAAATTTTTCGCGTTTGGTTTTATCCATCTTGTTGTCGAGAGGGTCTTACTTTATGGTAAATTTTTGTTTCTCAAAAATGCTATAAAGTTGCCCAATGACGAGGACAAACTTTTTTGTGGGGTTATAACAAATTCAAAAAAAATTTTGACTTCTCAAAATTTTGACGTTATACTCCAACTGAGTTGATCAACGACAGTTAATATGTGTAAGTTGAAAATATTTGTTGTAATTACAATCGAGATTGGTAGAAGAGAAGAAAAATTATTTTTATCGACAATTTTCCGAATGAAAGACGTAGAAAAATATTTTTTTTTCCAAGAAAAATTTAAAGTAGCGAAGCTATTGAAATAAACAAAAATGTTTTTTTTTTCAAAAATAATTATTTTTTTTTTTTGTAACCAGACCAATTGGGCTAAGAAAATTGAAGAATCCTTAAATCAGGAAGAACAATTTTTTATATTTTGAATCAAAATAGAAATGTGTGCTGGGTTGCCATGAGAGGAAACAGCTTAAATGTTTTAAATTGTAGCAGCAAAATAATAATGTAAGAAGTCACTTCGTTTTTTGTGAAGGGCCTTTTTTTTAAATCAACAAAACTTTTGGGTCAGCGTATCCAAATTTCCGAAATTAATTTGAAAATAAAAATTTTATAAACAATTTTCTTTTAATATCAGGGTCAACAAAGTTTAGGATTATTTAAAAAATTGCCAATTAAAATTGCTTGTCCACCAAACAATGTGGTGATTTTTCCACAGTTTTTAATAAACAGAATAAAATAAAAATGTTTTAATCTGTTTTCTAATTAAATTGTGATGGGTTATCCACGTATATGATTATTTATTGCGAAAAGAAAATTTATTTAAAATTAAACTTTGGGTCTTGAAAATTTTGTCTGAGTCCACAAAATCTCTGGACGCAGCGATGTATGTTCAAATATTTTTTGATGAGTTTTGCGAATACCATAAATGTTCAAAATTCATATATAATGTTTGTTAATAAAGGTAACCCATTTATAAATGTGTTATGGGCAAAAACAAAAATTTTAACTTTTTTGAGGTTATAAATTAGAGTTTTTTCCACCAACGGGATCAATGTAAATTTTCTCAAAATGTAAATCAGTATTATTCTTTCCAAAATTTTCCAATTGTTGTATATGGAAAATATAATATGGCGCTTATGTAAAGATTGCAAATAATTTTTTTTTTTGTATTTTTTTTTATGTTCAATTGTATGTGTTTTGTATGTTTGTGTTATTAAAAGATTTTGTTTCCAGGCGCATTTTTTTTTTCAAAAAATGGCGGGGGAATTATTATTTGTTGGAAAAATATGCACACAAGCGAAGGTTTAGCGTTCCAAAAGAATACAAAAAAAAAATTCCAAATTTTCCAATTATTCCAAAAAATTTTTTAGGTTATCTTTTTATTTGAAAAAAGCACAGGGTCTTTCCAAATATGTTTTAGTCACTCCAATATTTCCAAATTTTCCAGTAAAAAAATTCTAGGTGTGTCTGTGTGTGTAAATGCGGACGTATTTGTGTATTCCCATAAATCGGGTAGGGTCAACTTCAGTCCTTGATCCAACAAATTTTGTAAAAATGTGGGTCTTTTTCAAAGGGTGTCAAATTGTATCAAAATTAGAGATTATTCTTCAAAGGTACAGTGTCGGTGTCAATTTTCGCCGCACCCTGTATTCCTTTCTTTCGAATTCACTCTTCAAAACCAGAATTTCATTGGTACTCACTTTGTACGCTGGAATCTCTGATGTGCTTGTGTGTGTGTGTCTTGTTGTTTCTTCTTGGTTTGTCCACTATTGTATTCTTCTGTGCTGTGATGTTGCTGATTGTTGTTGTTGTGATTGTTTAATGTTTTTCTCACAGTTCTTTTTTTTTTTTTGTATAAATTATTTTTTCTTATTTCTTTTTTAAATTTCCTTATTTTGTTTCTTTTTGTATATCCTTTGTTGTTCGTTTTCACTTTTATAATTAAACCACTTTTCAATTTTTAGCACTTTTTATTAATTTAAAAAATCACTATCTGGCTCGACAGGACCATTTAATGTTTGGGGTTTTACCTCTGTTGATGCCAATTAAAACTTTAATTTGTTATCTTTTAATTTTTAGAAAATTATACACAAATTAACTTTATTTATTTCATATATATATATATATACACTTTTTTATGTTAGGTAGATTTAAGTTCCAAAGAGATTTTATTTATATTTAGGTTAAGTAATTCAATTCCAATGATAGTTTAAGATTTAGGTTAGGTAATTTATTTCCAATATTTTTATAGGGAAAGTGCAATATATAGTTTTACAATTTCTGGGAAGGTGCAATATGTAGGTTTTAATTTAGTTTTTATTTTAATCTTTGTTTTATTTTATTTATTTTTAGGCTTAAGTTTTAATATTGTTTTGTGGTATAATTCAGTTGTTTTGTGTTATTTATTTATATTTGTAATTTTATGTGTGTATGTGTAGTTTACTTTTATGTACAATTCAAAATTTTTTTGTTTTTGTAAAACTTAATTTGTAATTTTAACAATTTTTGTTTGTAAAATTCGTATGTGTATGACACTTTGTAATATTTTTCTTTTGTTTGTTTAATAATTAATGTATTTTGTAATTTTCTGTTTTATTTGTTTTATGTATGTATGTTTGTTTGGTTTCACAGGAGAGGGTATCACGAATTCTTATTTTTCCTTTTCGGTTGCCAAAATTGAACTGAACTTTCCAAAATCAAAGGGCAACAAAACCGGCAAAAATATCATTTTGTTTTGTTTTTGTTTTGTTCAGCTGAATGTAAGGTCCGTTAGCTTTGTTTATGTGTGGGTACTTAAATAAATGAAAACCCCACCGCCAACCACCACTTTTTGCCGCCGTTGTTAATTTAATTTTTTACACCGTTCATGTTTATGCGAACGCCGTTCATGTTTATGCGAGCGCCGTTCATGGCGTTGCCATAAACAGACGTATTTGGGTAATACGGCCGTACAAAACATTTTGCCATAGTGGAGATGTTGAATATTTTTGTACGCCCCGTTGAATTTTAGGTAACGTTGTTAAACACACAGTCACACATGTTGTATATGACTTTGGAATAACAAGCCACGGTATGAAACCAATAAGGAAAGTAGTAAAGTCGGACGGGCCGACTATATGATACTCTTCACCATTTTGGGTATATCCAACAGATGGAATCCTAACAGACGTCGCAGGACCATTAACATGAAATTAAACATGTCATTCTGCAATCTATACTAAATTTTGATCAGATATAGAGTTGCTTCTTACAATGGGACAAAATTATGTTAATAAATTTAAAGCAAAATATCGAAATCTAAACCGACTTCATCGAAACTTCTCACATGTGAGGTTACATTTATTTCAGTATGTTTTTGCATTCGGCCATATTTTGAGTTCTTCATTTACTTATAAATCTAAATTTCGTGCAAATGGAAGGATATATAGGGATTTTGGTGCACCATTTACATAAAATCGGACGAAAATATATATGGGAGCTATATCCAAAATCTGGACCGATTTTCGGGAAACTTAACACACATCACTCAAGACCCACTTCATTACGCTGTGCCAAATTTCGTGCAAATCGAAAGATATGTAGGGACTTTGTTGCATCATTTGCATAAAATCGGACGAAAATGTATATGGGAGCTATATCTAAATCTGAACCGATTTTTCCCAATTTCAATAGGGTTCGTCCTTGGGCCAAATAAGTGAACTGCCAAATCGGATCACAAATGCGTCCTGTACTTTGTTAACAAAAATACATGAACGGACAGACGGCAAACTCGGCTTATCAAAAGGATCAAAAGGAACCATGTGTCTATCTCGTTTCCTTTTGCCTGTTACAAACATATGCACAAATACATAATACCCTGTACCACAGTGTGGTGAAGGGTATCAAAATTGTAATTTAAAAGTTGCTATGGCCTATCTTGAATTGTACCATGCTACCAACAATTTATTACTCTCTCCGCCTATCACTGTTGGTTCGTTGGTGTTAGTTTGTTTGTATTGTGATAGTCGCTCTCCCAGAGAGCCAAAAACTTTTACTCGTCAACATAGGCGTTGATCTCTATTCGTTCTGTTGTGACTGATATATTTTTTGATAAAATATATTCTCTACTACTCGAACAATCGATTTGATATAATAAACGCCAATATCGATGGATATTTTCCCACATACTGCAAAAATATTCTGGCCTTCTCCAATAAAGGCTATCGAAGTTGAATCGTTCCTTTAGGTTAAGTCCCATTTTTTGAGTTTTTATTTCAAATATTTATTTATTTTGAGAATTATTTATTGTTATCTGTTAATTCTAGCAATTTCTGGTGAATTCGGACCTTTATTTTATATAATAAAGGTGATTTTCGGAATGTTAGGTGATAGATAGATTTTACAGATTTTTTCAAAAATTTTTATCTGTAAATGATTTTATCGGTGCTTAGTATACATAATTTAACTAAATTAAAGAGCTTTTTTAAAAATATTTTCAAAAAATGCAGTAAAGCAAAAAATTAAACAATGTTTTTCATGTATTTTCATATTTTCACACTTTATCTCTAAAGTGCAGTACATCGAAGTGATCTGAATTAAAAATTTTTCAAAAATACTTCAAGCGAATTGAGGGCTGATCAAAAAATGTTTATCACAATAAATGTTTTAATTACGTGGCCACCACTGTATGTGTAACACATGAAAATGCTGGGAATAGCGAACTATTCCTTGAAGAAAGATTTGCTTTCTCAAACTTTCCCAGCACATTGGGTGATTTTTAAAAACATAAGTTGTCATATTCATATTGACTGTAGTATTACTTTGGAATCAAATGGGTAACAGCTGGGATTTGCTGTTACCTTTTATAATTGTACCATGAGTAGTTTTATAAAAAAATAACCCTACTTTGGGCAATTAATAAACTAGTTTTTCCCCAGTATTTTTTCGAATAAATTAGTAATTTTTTTGACAAATTGTCATTTGATTTTGACATATTTTTTTGGAAGCATAAAATAATTAGCATATATACTTGCATACCAATCTAGAGTTTATTTATAATTCCGAAATATTCGCCATATTAATATTGTTGTTGTCATCTGTTGTTGTCTATAAAATCTAATTACTCAAAGCGGGAAGTCATTTCACACATAGCCAAATTATTTGATCCTGTAGGTTGTTTAGCTCCCGTTATTGTCTTTGCAAAGATTTTAATGCAAAAATTGTGGTTAGATAATATTGGATGGGAAGATTCACTTCTGTCTGCAACACAAAACTCCTGGCAAGTGTTTTTTGAGAATTATCCCCAGGCCCCGTAAAGGTCTCTTCTGGTAATTGTTACGTTCTAGACCTAATGCGGCGTTATGGCGGAGTTCTCAACCCTTGCCACCATCAACCCTAGGGAACGAACAACTAGAAATTGTTGGATCATACAAAACACAAAAAAAAATAAACAAACACAACATACACCTATGACGAAGGAGCTTGGTTTAGTGCTCCTCCACTATGCCCGCCCATCCATGACTCTTTAGTCCAATTAACGAAATTTTATATTTAAAAGGGCCCCAAATTCCACACACACTTACCTCACGAAAACTTACACCTAATTCCCTCTCTCACAAAGAAGACTTAACACAACATGATTTCCAATAAAATAAAATCAAACATTAAAATCATTTATTGACATTTCTGAACTTAATCTAAAATATAAAGGTTGAAAATCATGTCAATTAATGAACTCCTAACTCCTTTTCTCACAGTGTGAATCAATTTCTTCGATTACCAACACCTTGCATAGCGCATGTTACATTGCCAATTTAGGCCACTTTAGACAACTAAAGGTGACGTGGGCGGTTAAATCGCATCCACAAAATATTCAAATTCTTGCTCCACGTAGCTATGTGGTAATCTAGCTCACTAGTTATAAAAGGGGCTAAAAATCCTCACAAAATATATTCATTTAAAATTTCTTAATACTAAACTAACTACTAACATTCACAACTTAATACTAACATATATTCTTTTCTTTTTTAATTATATTTTTTGTCTTTTTTATAGTTTTTGTGTCTTATTTTCGTAAAATTTATATTAACGTTTTCTCTTTTTATCTCATTTCAGGTTTTTGATTTGCATACAGAAACTGGCAATTTTATAGTTCCAGTATTATCTTCAATTGGTATGTATTATATTAATATTTTTTTACCTGGTTTCCATTTATTTATTGTATTTTTTCTTTGTTTTTACTTTCAGGAATCATTTACCAGTCCTCAACAAAGCAGAGCAATTTTCCATGGATTACCAGGATTTTCATCTTCCCTCTCCATGCGGATTTAAAGGCGATTCTTGGCTGGATTTATGGCAATGTTTCCAGCTGTTTTATGGCTGTTTCCAGCTGTCTTCACATATATCTTCAAATTATTCTTCAAATTTCTTCAAAAATGTATCTGACCTCTCCCACGCAGATATTTGCGTGGGGTCAGTTTCTTCGTGGTTTGGAGTTTTCTTATTGGCGTTCAACTTTAATGAAACACAAAAAACAGAACATTGAAACGACAAAAAAACACATTAAACAACATTCCTACATTTTGGTATACGCACAACATGCGTTTGAACACACGACACCACAATAAACTTTGAAGAAAAAAAATATATAATTTGTTTTATTTCCAATTAGATTTCTTCTTGATTTTGATTTTTTTATTTCGGGAAAAATCCAATTGGATTTTAAGTGGACACAAATAACTATGGCGATTTTTCTCTCATTCGCTACTTTTATATGCCCGAAACCCAAGCAAGATTTTACCCTCCTTTTCATTTTTCGCACAATTTTCCGACATTTATTTATGTCTGTTTTATGCTACATCCAAACCTATTACGCTCACGCAGTGTTGCATTTCATGTACGCTACGTGACCGCATTCACTAACTACAATTCATGATTCATTTCATTATTCCATCTTAGCAACACGGTTTATATGTTTGGTTAAATCTGATATTTAAATAATGGGTGCTCTCCCTCCCAAAGGACTTCAGTAATTCCCTGGTCTAGCCTGTCGTATAACTAAATGATATGTCTGCGTATTCGTTTGCTTCGCTACTAAAGCTGTCCACCTAGAAGCAGCATCTGATTTGTTCTCTTCCACTTTTCTTGCCACATTTTATCGTTCTATAGGTCGTAGTGGCTGTCCAAAAACCATATTTTCAGATAATGGTACCAACTTTGTCGGTGCCTCCCGAAAACTATAAAATGATTTCAGAAAGTTTATAAATGAAAGTCGTGATAGATTTTGCTCCACCTTAGGGTTCCAAGAACTTACTTGACAGTTTATACCAACTGGTGCTCTCCACATGGGTGCATTATGGGAGGCAGGGGTAAAAAGCTTTAAAAAAAATTTATTTACACGCAAATCCTTATCCTACACTTTGAGGAATTCTGTACACTTTCGACTCGAATAGAGGCTTGTCTGAATTCTAGACCCTTGTATCCGATGACAGACAATACAAATGATTTAGTTGGGCTCACTCCTGGATACTTTCTTATATGTGCTCCCCTGCTTTCTCTAGCCGAGCCCTTATAGAAGAATTACCATTCAGCTTAATTAATCGATATCGAAAATTGAAAACTCTAACACATCAATTTTATCTTCGGTGGAAAGAAGAATATTTAGTCGGTCTCCATAAGCATTATAAGTGGAAATACACCCAGAGAAATTTTGAGATAGATGATTTAGTTGTAATTCGCCACGAAAATCTGCCACCATCGTCTTGCATAAGTAAGACGTTTTCTTTTACTCTCTTTCGTGTTGTCATTTTATTGGTGTGTTATTCATGTCCTCTCAACAAGAACTTTTCCCGGAGATGAGGTCGGATCGGGAATTGGAAGCGGAGATGTTGGCTACCAGCCCGGGAATACCAGCGAAACCCGAAGATCCAAATTTGATGTTGAATCCGCAGACTACCAGTTCCTTGGCTATAGTTCCTGCATCGAACGCCGCCAAATGTGCAAAAAGGTCCCGGTAACATGTAGAATATGCACCCATCAACTTAATTTATATGTGTCATATGTTTAAAAGGATGACATTGACAGCGTGAAATCATTGTAATGATCGTCGGCACACGTTACTGCACAAGGAACGTTGGTCGCCTGCCACATTTTACCGTAACGGTCCGTGCTTGATCCATGTTTTCAAGTAAGCAAAGTCTGCGCGTCTCTCGTCTGACAACTTCGATGGCCAACCACTAAGGTAAGCCACGTAGAATACGCCGATTTTCTTATAGTTTCAAAGACAGTTTTTTACGGCCAGTCTAGCCAATATCACCCATGGTGTAACCCCTTCCATGTCTGCTCCGCTTTCCGTGCGCGAATCATTTGTAGTATTGGAACTTGTCTATCCTAATTTTGACTGGAAGCTGGACCCATGGTTTTATGTCCAAAAATTTAAGCCAAAATAATTTCCCCATGCGTTATATCCCAGCCGGGTCTACCTTCGACCCAATATGCAACGTTTGGTTGGATAATTTCGGTCCAGTACCATTTTTAGCAACCTTTTCTTTTGAACAGAATATAATGAATTTGAAATGATACAAACAAACATAAACTGAACTTGCGTCCCTATTTACCTAGTATTTAAGTATATAGTATACGCCAACGATCCTCCGCGATCCCCTGCGATTGCACTGAGCCCCAGCGTTCACTTGTCGTTTATATTTGAAAGCAAAAGCATCAATGCCTCGGAAGCCACTCAAATTTACAAAGGTAAATTTGTTGTAATTGAAAAGAAATCAATTTAATAAACCACCACACAATTTTTTAAAATAAACCTAATCACCCTTGTGTTGTCATTTATTTTTTCCTTTATTTCAAACCCCCACACAAACAGTGTATGTTTCATAATAGAAATTTTGTGGGTGACTTCAAGAACGTCAAAATATTATATAAAGCTAGGAATGAAAAATTACATTGAACAGCGTTACCTATATTCCAACGAGGCGTTCAAAATGTTTTGTACGGCCGTATTACCCAAATACGTCGAATGCATATCTCTTAGCTAACTATTCAAAATCGCGAAACAAAATTAAAATATTCTAAAAGGTGTTAAAATATTTCCCATTCTTATTGAAAAAATTATACTTTCCTTGTGTTTTGTTTAAATTTTTAACAAAGGAAAAAAACAAAACTACATTCTGTCATAGTTGAATTTTTTCAACTTTGAAAGTATTCAATTGCAAGTACCTAACACCAGTTCAGTGATATACTTATTTTCTAACACAGAAAAACAGAATAGCAAGTCGAAACTCGATTTTGATTTTTTGCAATAATAAGGTGATGTATCAAAACAAAAAAATTGTTTTTGTCTCAACCACCTGTCAAATTTTTCCATATAATATTTCACATGTTCGGCAACATTGTACATCGAATTCAAGTAGAAATTACGCACGTTGACAGTTAATCGAGACATCAGCTGCGCTAAATGGACTACCTTGTGTCGTGGGTGTGACAAAATAGAAAAGTCGATTTTGTACTCAAATGCAGAAATCGACTTTTTGGTCAATTTGACGACGTATCCCTAGACTAAAGGGGGAAACACATACGACGATTCAGGCATGATGTGTTATGTTGGTATTGTATGAAATGTCATGTTATAAATGAATATAATGCCATGTTCTGACGGGCATTCGAACAACGTAGTTCGCTCTCAGAATTACGTACATGAATTTACCCGTTCATACAACACTATTCTTAATTTATGTCATCAGAGTTTATTTTTTCCTGTTTTACCCCAAAATTGTAACATATTTATAAATATTTTCAAGTAATTTCTTCAAAATTAAGGGTCGAACAACGAATGAGAGAGCGAACAACGCTCGTCTGTACATGGCAAAACAGTCAATCTTGATTTTGGACGTCGTTTTTATTTTACATTATTTTACAATAAACAAAAGCAGCTTAATAATGGTGTTTTTACACGATATGTATTTTACATATGTGCTGTCACTTATTTCATCCATATGTAATTCCTTATGTGTGTCAAAATTAGCAGTGTACACAAAACATTTATTTTTGTGTTCAAATCGGCATATGTATTTTACATATGACATAACCTATAAACAAAACAACACTTTTATTTTTTTCTTAAATCAACATCATTTTTTTATTAAACACCTACAAACGAAATAATAATTTGTAATTGTTACCTTTTCATCCTTTTTTTGAATTGCAATTGAAATATTTTCTTCCAACAATGTGTTTCATTCAAACAGCTGATTTCCTTATGTTTCACATACGAAAATAGAGCGCGTCCTATTCGGAAAAAATACATATGTAATTGCATATAGTTTTGACACATTGAAATTTCCGTTTCCGTGTTTCACATGACGAGTTCGATTTCCATATGTAAAAAAGTGACAGCACATATGTAAAATACATATCGTGTAGAAACACCATAAGACTCAAGGAAAAAAAACATAATGACGATTTTACACGATATGTATTTTAGATATATGTTTTGACTTTATTTGCATATGCAACTCTAACTCGTCGTGTGAAACATACGGAAATTTCAATGTGTCAAAACGATATGTAATTAATTGTATTTTTTCCGAATAAGATGCGCTCTATTTTTGGATGTGAAACATAAGGAAATCAGCTGTGTGAAAGAAACACATTGTTGGAAGAAAATATTTCAATTGCAAGTCAAAGAAAAGGCAAAAATTATAAATTGTTATTTCGTTTATAGGTGTTTAATAAAAAAAATATGTTGATTTAAGAAAATATAAATGTGTTGTTTTGTTTATAGGTCATGTCATATGAAAAATCCATATGCAAGTTTGAACACAAAAAATAAAAGTCTTGTGTACGATGCTAATTTTGACACACATAAGAAATTACATATGAATGAAAAAAGTGACAGCACTTATGTAAAATACATATCGTGTAAAAACACCAAAAGGCTACATTTAGACTTCTAAATCCAATCGATCTCCTGTTCACAAATCCAATGGATGTTATTTGAGGTATACGCTATGGAATTGACATTTGAGATCGGATGGATTTCGTAAATCTAAACGTACCTTAAGAGAACTTCAGGATTGACATGTTAAGTGGCCCGCAGACGATCATGCATGCATGACATCAAAATCGTGTGTGCATGAAGCTTCAGCGCACATGGTTCATGCATTCATTTCGCTTTTGATTTCATGCTGAACAGACAAGGTCGATAATGGACGATACAGATTTGGCGATTTTTGTCGCGTGCTTAAAAATCAAGAAAATGCTAAAAAGGCTGGCAATAACCGGCAAACTTCTAACAACTCAATATGTAATATTTTTTTCTCAGTATCCGACATCTCTATACACCCATTCGCTTTGATAAAGCATATTCTCACAAATGAGAATATGCATTATCCCTCGACCGCACACACGTCAAAATCGAACGTCATGCATGAGAAGAATCAAAAAATGTTGATATTACCCAGCTAGCATTTGGAAGATCCTTTTTGAAAAAATCACCGTATGGAGTCTTTAAAGAGTCCTTTGGTGATTAAAAACTGATTGACTCACTTGGACGACCAAAAAGGGAGTCTAAAATGACTCCTTCTTATGATTAAAAAGAGTTTTATTTTAATTACAACAACAAAATGTATAGCAGTCGCAAAACAATCATCAATGTGTGTAAAATATGACTGTTTGTTCCGTTATTTGTCATCATACTTTGATCATCTGGAGATTGAAAAAGGCTTAATCAAAAAAAGAGCATGCAGATGTTTGAAAAGTGATTAGAATTGTGTATTCTCTGATCACATTTTGCACAGATGGGTGATTAAAAACTGTTTGTTTTGTTTTCTTTCAAGTAAAACAAGACATTTTTTGCATTTACTGGAGAAAATTTTCATTTTTGCTCATTTATAAAGGTTAAGTGGAGGTGTTAATATCAATTTTTAGTGAAGTGAAACAAAAGTATTAAAAGGTGAGTTAATGTGATTTGATAATTAATCAACTAAATTAACTAAACTAACGAAATTCATTATAATTTATTTTCAGAAAGATGTTATTGCAAGAAACCATGGCGTGCTCAATTTCTTGGAGCTGCAGTTCGGAAGGTGTTCACAGATGGCTTACCTACGCAAGACAACTGAAGGGAACCTGATCTAAGGCTAGCGCAAAAAATTGTTTATAGCAACGGCAATCAAAAGTAAGTTAATTTTTCAAATATATAAGGTTTTTATTAAGACGAAAAATATATATTTCTTTTCAGATATTTGTCATCGGTAACGATAAAGAAGTGAACAGTATTCATCAACAGAATTTTCTACATGCAGACGGGGTAAATTATTTGTATATGTATTATTAACAATATATTTGATATACTTAATAACTTTTATAAAATATATTAATTATACTAAATTTTTTACTTATTTAGTTATACAAAATTAATTAATTTTTAATTATAAATATGAAATGAATAAATGAAATTATTTTTTTAATGTTTGTAATAAATAAACATTAAAATCAAAACTTAATATATTTTTTTTATTTCCGTTTATACGGACACCCGAATATTTACAAATCACGTATTTAAAAATTACTTAAAAAAGACTCGAAATAGTGTCACAAATTAATTAAAAATGGATAAAAAGTGTTTAAAAAATGATTCGAAAAAGACCCTTAAAATTATTAGAAAAAAGTTAAAAATTACTCGAATCTAATGCCGAGGAAGACTCATATGTGATTGATACAGAGGACTCGCGCCGGGTCGCACTTTTCTCCCGACGACTGAGTCAATTACGATCAGAAAATGCGCTCATATTCGAGCATTTTAATCTTCCAGCAGTATTAAAAAAGACTCGAATATGATTAAAATTTTCGAAAAATGTTAGCTGGGTACTTCATGCATCGTAGGTGTAACACATACATATAAATTTTCACTAACACCACAAAATGCATGTCATGCATGCATGATCGTCTGCCCAGCTAACATTTTTCGAAAATTTTAATCATATTCGAGTCTTTTTTAATACTGCTGGAAGATTAAAATGCTCGAATATGAGCGCATTTTCTGATCGTAATTGACTCAGTCGTCGGGAGAAAAGTGCGACCCGGCGCGAGTCCTCTGTATCAATCACATATGAGTCTTCCTCGTCATTAGATTCGAGTAATTTTTAACTTTTTTCTAATAATTTTAAGGGTCTTTTTCGAATCATTTTTTAAACACTTTTTATCCATTTTTAATTAATTTGTGACACTATTTCGAGTCTTTTTTAAGTAATTTTTAAATACGTGATTTGTAAATATTCGGGTGTCCGTATAAACGTAAAATAAAAAGAAATATATTAAGTTTTGATTTTAATGTTTATTTATTACAAACATTAAAAAAAATAATTTCATTTATTCATTTCATATTTATAATTAAAAATTAATTAATTTTGTATAACTAAATAAGTAAAAAATTTAGTATAATTAATATATTTTATAAAAGTTATTAAGTATATCAAATATATTGTTAATAATACATATACAAATAATTTACCCCGTCTGCATGTAGAAAATTCTGTTGATGAATACTGTTCACTTCTTTATCGTTACCGATGATAAATATCTGAAAGGAAATATATATTTTTCGTCTTAATAAAAACCTTATATATTTGAAAAATTAACTTACTTTTGATTGCCGTTGTTATAAACAATTTTTTGCGCTAGCCTTAGATCAGGTTCCCTTCAGTTGTCTTGCGTAGGTGGATTTTTTACTTTACTGCAGAAAAATCTCTTTTTCTATAAATATATTCTCAAAATAAATAAATATTTGTGAATAGCCTTTATTGAAGAAGGCCGAGAATTGATATTGGTATCGATTATTTGGTATTTATTATATCAAATCGATTGTTCGAGTAGTACAGAATATATTTCATCAAAAAATATATCAGCCATCTGTGAACACCTTCCGAACTGCAGCTCCAAGAAATTGAGCACGCCATGGTTTCTTGCAATAACATCTTTCTGAAAATAAATTATAATGAATTTCGTTAGTTTAGTTAATTTAGTTGATTAATTATCAAATCACATTAACTCACCTTTTAATACTTTTGTTTCACTTCACTAAAAATTGATATTAACACCTCCACTTAACCTTTATAAATGAGCAAAAATGAAAATTTTCTCCAGTAAATGCAAAAAATGTCTTGTTTTACTTGGAAGAAAACAAAACAAACAGTTTTTAATCACCCATCTGTGCAAAATGTGATCAGAGAATACACAATTCTAATCACTTTTCAAACATCTGCATGCTCTTTTTTTGATTAAGCCTTTTTCAATCTCCAGATGATTAAAGTATGATGACAAATAACGGAACAAACAGTCATATTTTACACACATTGATGATTGTTTTGCGACTGCTATACATTTTGTTGTTGTAATTAAAATAAAACTCTTTTTAATCATAAGAAGGAGTCATTTTAGACTCCCTTTTTGGTCGTCCAAGTGAGTCAATCAGTTTTTAATCACCAAAGGACTCTTTAAAGACTCCATACGGTGATTTTTTCAAAAAGGATCTTCCAAATGCTAGCTGGGCATGATCGTCTGCTGACCCCTTTAAGTTGGCTTTTTTATTGCAAAATAATAAGGGAGAACGGCGTCCAACTTCATGTTTGACTCTGATATTCCTTTATAAATTGACATTTCATACTAAACCAACATGAGGTTCGTTCCCGTACTTTTTGATAGTAAAGCTAGTAAAAGAGCGAACTATCAAAAATGGCTCTCACATACAAGATTTGCGCAAAAAGTATAGGAACGAAAAATAGTGAAAACATGAAGAAACGTCAAAATAAAAAATTTCATCAGTTAATGATAAAAAAACGGACTACAGAAACCTAATGCACACAAAGAAACATATAAGTTAAAAGGCGTCCATTTTACAATTTCTGAGTAAAAAATTTCATCTGAATCTTCTGCACGCTATTCATCTTCGATAGATGAATCCTCCAAAAGGGAATAAAGAACTGCTTCTTCATTCTTAATTCTTTGGTTTTTTTTTAAGCAAATATGTGTGTGTATGTGCGTGTGTCTTGTTTGTTGAAGCGCTAACTTGCATATGGTTTATTTCGAACTGTATAGCTCTGGAAATGAATTGTCAAATTCATAATTTACTACATTTACTATTTCGTACTAAGCCAAATTGGTCTTGCAGAAAATAGGAGAAGAGAACGTCATTTTGATTTCAACTCTCTTAAATTTAACTTAAATGTTTCCTAGTTTTTGGCGTAAGGGAACGCTATCATCTATCATCTTTGATAGATGAATCCTCCAAAAGTGAATAAAGAACTGCTTCTTCATTCTTAATTCTTTTGTTTTTTTAAGCAAATATGTGTGTGTATGTGCGTGTGTCTTGTTTGTTGAAGCGCTAACTTGCATATGGTTTATTTCGAACTGTATAGCTCTGGAAATGAATTGTCAAATTCATAATTTACTACATTTACTATTTCGTACTAGGCCAAATTGGTCTTGTAGAAAATAGGAGAAGAGAACGTCATTTTGATTTCAACTCTCTTAAATTTAACTTAAATGTTTCCTAGTTTTTGGCGTAAGGGAACGCTTTTCTAGCAAAAACTGCAAAACTAGTACAATATAGTACTATATTGCAAGTTTGGGAACACAGCTATGGTATACTAATAGAAGGTAACATGGTATAATAATAAAAGGTAACAGCAAGTGTTGTTGTACTAAAAACGATACAACAACCACATGGAAATTTGTTGTTGTAAGTTCTACTAGTGTCAACTCATTTGACAGAAAAATGCAAACAAACAAACAAATTATCATCAAATTATTTTTATTTTGAAAATGAAATATTTTCGAATCCTTAAAATAAAAATTGAAAAACATGAATGAAAATCTATCAAATTTATATTTCTACCGCTTCCACATCTTTCCTATAATTGAGCCATTGCCATATATATGGGTAACTCATATATATGGCAATTCTGGGAATAGCGAGTTATTCCTTCAAGAAAGATTTGCTTCCTCAAACTTTCCCAGCAGGCAGATTGAGTAAATTTAATACGGGAGCACATTAATAAAGAACAATTTCAAATTGTATGCGTTCCCAATTTTCCTGTTGGGTGATTTTTAAAAACATAATTTGTCCAATGAAATTCGGAGATTTTCATTTATAATTTTGTTTTTTAATTTTTTGGTTCAACATTACAACAACATTTTTGACATTTATTTGCACCAACAGCTGGGCCGATGCGGCTACCTTATTAAATATACCTAGCAGGCAGGCATAATAGAGAACAATTGCGTTCCCAATTTTCCTGTTGGGCGATTTTTAAAAACATAATTTGTCATATTCATATTGACACTAGTATTACGTTGGAGTCAAATCAGCTGGGGGCTTAAGTCTATTTATCGTTTTGGGGGACAAACAAACACTATTCTAATTAAAAGGAGATTCTGTCGCGTAGCCGGTATTGCCATCTGTCCATAGGACCTATATCTCAGTATGGACTTATTTGAATATTATATTTTTGTAATCAGGGCTTCAAATGCTTTAAAATGATGCCCATATTGCCTTAGTAAATTTTAAAAAATTACGTGAAAATACAAGGGTCCCAACGGAATTTTGGAGGCCTATATCTCCGGAAATACCGATTTCCGCAAGAAAAAAAAGTATACTGCTGTAATCAGGGCCCAAGGACTACATGTGGTAAACATTTCAAAACGATCCGGGAGGGGGCCCTAAACTAGACTTGTTCCCCTAACATCCATACATTTTTCGCGTTTTTTGGTAAAATGTTTAAAATGTCAAATGAATAGAACGACATTGTTGTCCATAAGGTAGAGGTGTATTTTCTCCTTTTTGATAAAAGTTGGGTTAATTGTGTATGTGAGAGCATGGTGCAATAACACAAGATAGTATAATTTGGGGCGAATAACAAAAAATAAAAACAACTATGTAGGTAGTAGCTTTTTCTGTCAAATATAAAAAAACTCAACAACTGCTTGTATTGCTATTTGCTAGATTCAACTACTTTACTACTCGAGCTACTTTACTTTCAATTTTTAATAGGATGTAATGTAAACATGCCATAAGAATATTTTTCTTGGCACTTGAGTAGTTATAATTTTAAAACCGACTACCAATATTCGACGAACACGTACAATACCATCACTAAATGTTTTGTTTTGGATTATTAAATATTTGATATTTACCAGAAGTTTTGAATTCCAAAGTTTCAAAGATGCACATAAAACAAGTGAGTTTAAACAAGTTCTTGTTACGTTCTGCATAATCTATTCTTTCTCTTTTTCAGATAATTATTCAGGGCTTCAAAAGCTACAAAGATCAAACCGTGGTTGAACCCTTCGATAAGAGGCACAATGTTGTTGTCGGTAGAAATGGATCTGGTAAAAGTAATTTCTTTTACGGTAAGTACAACGATAAATGAATCCTCACTTCCAAAAACAATGCAAATATTGTACAACTATAAAAATTCATATATATGAACATATATAGCATTCGAAACTTTAATATTTATTTCGTTTACATTGTTTAGATACAGCGGGATTACATATAGGTATCTGATCTTTAAAGAAACTCTATAAATTAATAACGTAATTTAAGCATAAATCAAGTTTAGGTCTCTACACACTTTGCTTTGAGGTCGGTTGTTGTTGTAACAGGTTGGCTGTTGACGAAAGTTCTTTCCTGAAAATGTTGATAGAAGAAAACGGAAGAAGGAAAAGGAAAATATATTAATTAATTAATTAGGAATTCGGATATGAAGAGGGTAGCCGGAGAAATTGTGCCACCTCTAATGGCTTTAGCCACAAGTCTATGGGCAATAGACTCGTAGGCTCGGACGGACAATTGAATAAATGGTGTGTGTCGTGAGGGCTTTGCTGGCAGGAGGGACACCTGTTTAGGGTTCCGGGGACAATGCGCTCTCGATACGAGTTGAGTACATTGCTGTATCCGGACCTTAGTTGTGCCAGAATTGAACGGGTTTGCCTAGGAAGAAGCCTCTCACTTTCCGAAATTGCAGGAGGATGTTGTTGTAGGACTTTATTGCATCTGTAGCCATTTATGGCATCGGAGACCGCCAGTTGATGCACGGATTTCATCGCGTTCGCTATCGACAATCTGTTGACGTCCGATGGAATGACGTCTTGGATGTCATCACGATAGCGCCTGAAGTCCTGGCGGATGTGTCGCGGAGGTGGATCTGCCATCACAGTGTGATGGTTAGGATGACACGGCAGATATCATGCCAGCAGGAACTGTCTAGTCAACAACACATTATGTTGCTTGACTGACAGCATCCTGGTCTCCTCATGGAGGTGATCGACGCTCGTCATCTGGACACACGCGGTTGCAATTCAGAGTGCATTATTTTGGGAAGTTTGCAATGATCTCCATTGTGTGTCGCTAAGGAAAGAAGTCCAGACTGGGGCAGCATAATTCAGGATGGAACGACCTATTGCCTTATAAGTTGTTACCAGCGTTTCTTTATCCTTGCCCCAGGAGGTGCCAGCCAAAGCTTTCAGAACTTTATTCCTAGCTTTCACCTTCTGGTTGATGTAATTGGAATGCGAGGAGAAATGAAGGAGGCTATCGAAGACCACCCCAAGGATTTTCGGATTATGGACGGTGGGGATGCGCCTATCTTCAACGGAAATGTCAAGTTCTAGATTGACTTCTCGCGTCCAGGAAGTGAAAAGTGACACGGTAGACTTTGCAGTGGATAATTTTAGATTGCGCTCCCGGAAGAAGTTGGTGATGGTGGCTAGATAGTTGGAAATTCTTGCACTTACGTCGTCAATGTTAACGCCGGACGAAATAATCGTACAGTCATCGGCGTACGTCACCACTGAAACATCTGGTGGAGGAATGGGGAGTTTCGCAAGATCATGTTGAACAAAATGGGAGAAAGGACACCGCCTTGCGGTACTCCCATTTTGATCTTGCAATATTTGGATTTTTGGCCACGGAACTCAACGAAGGCCTGCCGCCCATTAAGGTAGTTGGCAAGCCAACGTTTGATATCACACGGAAGGGTGGAATTTGTGATATCGGAAATCAGCTCGGAATGATCGACCGTATCAAACGCCTTGGACAGATCTAGAGCTGCCACAATGGTCCGTTCAGGTGGTCGTCGCTGATTGAGGCCATTCGCAATCTTGGAAGTAATTTCTTGCAAAGCCGTTGTTGTGCTATATGATTCCCTGAAACCGTGTTGGTGGGGAGCAAGAACGAAATGCTGTTTCAGGGACGGAAGCAATAGAGACTCTAAAACCTTGGCTACTGGTGACAGCAGAGAAATCGGGCGGTAGGATTCCCCATTAGTAGCGGATTTATCAGGTTTTAGGATTGGAATAATCCGGGCAACTTTCCAAATGTCAGGATTTTTTTTTTTTTGAGATTCTTGGATCTCCGGATAACTGCTCGCTTGGTCCTGTTCTGCGAAGATGGATGCTCAATGAATTGGCGGCAGAACAGCATTGCACATTTTTTGGCATCGGAATGTTGAATGTTATCGAAGGAAATAGCAGGGAGATTTTTATTTCTTTTGAAACCAGATAGACTCTTAATTGTGGACCATAGCTGCTTGAAATTTATGTTGCAGTGGTTAAGGTGTTCTAACCATTTAGAGCGCCTGTGCTCAAGGACTAGAGCATCTATTTCAGCGCTAAGCTGCGGAATTCTGTCGTCAGCGGGGCTTTCGGCACGGAGTTGGTCGCGTTGCTGTGCCAATCTGGATGCCCTGGATGGATAATTTGGTCTCATTAGAGGAATTCTGCCCGCAGGAATAAAGCGTTTAGCCGCTTTTTTAATAATTTCTCGGAAAATCTTCTCACCCTTTCTGGCACATACGGGTGGCGGCATAGGACTTAAGGAGTCCTCAATGAATTTTGTGAAGCCGTGCCAGTTGGCTTTATTATAATTCACTTTTATGAATTATAATAAAGCCAACTGGCACGGCTTCACGCTGATCGGGCTCTACGAAATCGCTGGGTTTCTCTACCGTGACCAGGATGGGAATATGGTCTGAATTTAAAGCGACCTTGGTTTGCCAGGAAGTATATGGAAGGAGCGATGGACTGACGATGGAAATGTCCGGAGAGCTCGAACACCTGGCAGTAACTCTGGTAGAGGATTCCTTATTGATGGAAGCGAAATCGGACTCGTCTATCTGGTTTGCAATAATAACACCGCGGGGATCATTTGGAAGTTGAGAATACCATATCTCATGATGAGCGTTGAAATCGCCAAGAACAAGTTTATTATCTCCCTGCAGCAGATGGATGATGCTTGGATGATAACTAGCCCCAATGCTGTTGACGGGCGGAATATATACATTGACAATTTCAATTTCAGCATCGTCGGAATGAACTGAAATGCTCAAAACCTCCAGGAAAGGATCAGACTGGGAAGGAGACGGAGGGGTAGTCAGAGTATATCTGACATCTCTCTGGATGATGAATGCGAGTCCCCCGCCATGGTCTCTATCCCTGTCTCGCCGAATGATATTGTAATTCCCGGAGGAGGATAAGGAACAACTACTGGTCAGCTTCGTCTCTTGCAAGGCAGCAATGGGGATGTTGTTTTCATGCATGAAGTTTGTGATCTCAATTACCTTATTCCTAAGACCATTACAATTAAATTGCATGATTAGGAATGAGGTATTTGGATCACTCCCCTGCATGGACTGCTGCTGTGGAGGCAGGCGGGCGGAGTTATTCGGCGAACGGAAAACCTGCCTGTGACGCTGTTGTCTGGATGGGAAGTTTTGAGCATTCGTTGTTGGAATAGGATGACTATTGACCATTTGAGGTCGGTAGGTAGTCCTCGTTATACTGATTACAATGATATATTTTCTATATGGAGAAGTCCGTACTACTCCAGATATGGGTCTTAAAAGTTTGGGGAATAAAGGTATCATTTAATGTGATTTTATAATTGATTTCAGATGCAATCTATTTGAGTATCAATTTATTTCATAAACAAGAAACTGGCCCAAAGGGCCATGAGCGATTTCAAAAACTTCTTTACATGGACTACTCCAAAAGCTTAAAATTAACAGTATATCACTTAATTATATCATAACCAACAATACATGAACTACTCCAAAGGCTTAAAAATTAATTAACGATTAAGTTTTGACTTTGCAATATGCTGAAAACGACCAAACAGAAGCACAGTAGAATATTGCCATTTGCAAAAAATAAGATTTCCTGTTACTTACAGAATTTATAAGCTTGAACTTATAAGCTTGGTTACGACATATCTTATCTTAATAATAAGAGTGACGGGCGATGAGTACATATTTTAAAGCTAAAATCAAATTATTAATCTTTATAATTTTACTATCAAATCCACCTTCAATAAACATTCCAAATTTATATTCGTTTAAATAAATTTATTGTAACCCATTTCTACTTAAATATAAGCTACATCTTGATCTGATATATTTTCTTTTTAAAAATTTTGAAAATTAACATTCTTATAAAATATTCTAATAACGACGGTATATAAACTAAACAAATTTAAGTAAGGTCCATCGTGGATTATCGATTACAGAACAGGTTCCTCTGAATAGACTAAATCAAACTTAAGTTTGGTAACTAATACCATATACAGGCGACAACCTGGAGTAGTCCATGTAAAGAAGTTTTTGGAATCGCTCATGGCCCTTTGGGCTAGGTTCTCGTTTATGAAATAAATTGAATTGAATTTGCATTTAAACAAATCTTAATTCAAATTAATATTTACCTTTACGAGAGTTTCTGCATACAATTGTTTTTGTTTCAAAACAATTGTATGTTTGTAGGAAGAAAAATTTGGCATTTATTTCCAATATTTTTTAGAATTACATAGATACATGACATAAAAGAGCTATGATGTTATGCCTTTATTTTTTGTTTTTGTCTGTATACATTCCTACGTGTTGAAAGAAGTCTTATTTAACACCGTTACACAAGTCTGGTGGTCTCAACTGTCTCGAATTATAGAGGAATAGCAAAATTAAGTGCTATACCAAAATTGTTCGAAATGCTAATTACTACACTAATTTCACTCCACTGCCCATAGAATCCACGGTACGATATTTTCAAGATTTAGTGTAAGCTAATACAGGTCATGGAAGTTGACCTTCACCACACTGCGGCTAAAAGAATATGAATAGAATCACGTTTGTCCGTCTGTTGGTGTTAAATTGTAAACAAAGTTCAGGTCGTATTTACAATCCGATTTGGATGAAATTTGGTACAGCTCATTTGTTTGGCCCAAGGGCGAACCCTATTGAAATTGGAGAAAATCGGTTCAGATTTAGATATAGCTCACATATATATTTTCGTCCGATTTAATGTAAATGGTTCACTAAAGTACCTATATATCTTTTGTAAATGGTGCACCAAACATATAATTTTGGCAAGCTTGTCGTGATTGTTGATAATTTTTTTTCGTGCTCAGTGTTTTTGATTAAAAATTTTTATTTTGTGTGTGTTTTAACCCGTTTGCGAATCTTAAAAAGTGTTAACAGTGTTTAAAATTTATTTTTGATTTGTCTGTTCTAATTGGTGAAGTGATTTTTTGTGATAAATAATAAAAATCAATTAATTTTCTAATTGGTATTCTGTGTTCTATTCCCTGTTTGTTTCCCTTGTTACATTTCTTCATTTGTTTGTTGTAACATTATTCTTGTTTATTTTCTTATTGTCTTCTCAAAACAGAATTGTCAATAATACTTATTTTGTAGAAATCAAAGGATTACGAATTCCAGCTATTTTTTTAATTTTCTCTAGTTTTTTACAAATATTTGAATTAAACAAATTTTACAATGGTCTGTCCGTATGAATTGTTTAACATTTCTAACGAAGATGAATTGTGGGTTACATGTTGGTTTTGCTAGTGCTGTGTTCACTGTAGAAAACTTTCTGCCGATTTAATAATTTTGTAAAATACTTGCAATCGGAGCTTGTATCCATTAAGAAAGACTTTACATCATTATCAAGTCGCTTTGAAAAATTTTCCAATTTGTTTAATAAGTACCAGGAACTCGATGAATTTGTATCGTCGTCGTCCGTTTCTGGGCAGAAACGAAAGAGGTCATCGAAGAAGGCATCAACTAAAATGATGCCTAAAATGATGAACAGCGTCATATAATATTGATAAAACTGATCAGACTTATGCCAGTGTTGCGTCTCATGCAACCACGGAAGCTAGCAAGGATGTAATGGAAGTGGCAATACCTCATACCGCTATGAGTATTGATAACAGTAGTCTTGAGAAGACCGCCAAATCTACTCATAGTACACAGGAGTTGTCAGTTCGTTTATTTGATGCGTCTTCCGAGATTGTAGCTGGCAATTCCCCACTACCTACCCATGAAAATGGTCTTTGTGTCAGGGTTTGCGCCTGATACCTCGGCGGATGATGTAAATCACTATATCAAATCAAAAATAAATGGTAATTATTTTCTAAGATGCTAAAAGCTTCGATCGGCATACTCTGAAAGCAGATCATGATTTAAAATATTAGTTCATGGTGATATATTTCCAAGTTTGTATCTGATTGAGATTAAATTTATGTAAATAAAGTAAATTTACATTAATGTGTTCCATTGTACGCACGACTGTAAACTTGCCCGAATGAAATGAAATTTGGCATAGATTCCAGAAGGATCACATGTTCAAGTTTGTTCAATTTCATACGAAACTGTATTTCTGTTCAATTTCTACGAAATTAACTGTATTTTTCACCATATTAATTTTTTGTTTTTATGTAATTTTATTTTTTAATAAATTTTGATCTGATTTTTTTGGGTAGTTTTGAACACTTTGACATCGTCCATTAAAACAGTAATAAAATATTTATATCAAGCTTAAAGTATGTCATATGTGTATTCATTGTAAAGGTTACATATCGTTAGCTAAAATGCAAAAAGGCGTAACTAACAACAAATTGAAAATTGACTTTTTGAATGAATATTGTGAATGTCAATAAACAACATGTGTTGACAAAGTTGTATACGTCTGCGGTCAAAAAAGGAGCTTCTATTAACAATAAACAAAAACACGTAACTACAAGTGGGTTTATTTAATAAATGCAAAAAGGCGTAACTAAAAAAATTCAAATTTTTACTTAATTGTTATGACTACCATTAAACTAATTAACTAAATTTGTTTAAAAAAAAATTATAGTCTATTATTCGTCATATGCAATATCACCCTGCGGGGCATACTTTTTCATTTCACATGACATATTTATAGTTTTCATTCAAAACAGTTTTTTGCTTCTCCTACACAATTATGCTTTTGTTAGTTACGCCTTTTTGCATTTTAGCTGACGGTATGTACCTATTAGTTAAAATTTATAACAAACAAAAATTATATAATTGTTTTTTTCTTCTGACGAATTTTCTAATTTTCTATGGACATTTTTATATCAATTTTCACATTTTTAAAAATTGTTAATCTTTGGCCTAAGAAAGTTATGATAATTTTTATTAATTTGAACTTACGTTGTGAGGACAGAAAAATAACCAAACCGCACTTAGTATCTTGAAAAAAAAAAATAATTAGATATCTCATTCCACATTTGAGTACGGCGATTTAAGTACAATCTATTTTACGGGGCATTAATATAATATCATCTTACTTACAAATAGGACACAATTAGTTTTGTTTGAGGGCTGTCTTTCAAAACCAATTAATGCTGCATGGTGTGTACGCGATGCCTACGTAGGGGGAGGTCGCCCCCACTGTTAGCAAGTGTGGTAAAGAGATACGAACGTATATATATATATATACTTATATATATACATATATATATATATATTTATATGTTTTATTTATTTATTAAAAACTTATAGTAAATATATGAATATTACATACATGAAATAGCAAAACATACTATGGTCATCAGTCATTAAATATATACAATATTATTCAAGGAAAATTGATAAAAAATAATTAAATACTTATCCTATTATGTTTGATGTACTGGAATATATTAACAATAAGTTGGTTATTTATAGTATGGTCTGCATGTTTGGAGAATATGTTAAACGGTGGACTTATCACTGCATTTAGGACCTTTGTTATCAGCGTTTTTGTTGGCCAAATGTTGATGAATTAAAATGATGTGCCATATCGGGAAAATATTCTTATTTTTCTTTTATCAATATTCGTTGGTTTAATTGTGATTGACACACATGTGATTATGTGGGAAGTGGCTCATTTTAGTTGTGTGTTGTTGATGTAAGTTATCCGATATGTGTGATTTGAGATCAAGTCTTTCCACAATAATGTCTTGGATTAGTGACGCATTTCATGCTTCTTTGTAGCATTGTCGACGAAAGTCCAAATATGTGGAAACAGCCAATTTTGCTTAAAATAAGCGGTTTTTATTCACCTCGGGAAAACAATATTTGGAAAATATGCCAGTGGAGCTGTTGACCTATAATAGGTCGAGAAAGTGCAATTAGGTCCGCAGAAACTTAAACTTCAATGGTAGTTGTATAGGGTATCGTCTGCCCCGTCTGACTATACTACCGCTATACCGACATATGGGAAAGCTATACCATTGTTTTCTGCAGATATGAATAATAAATGATTTTGACGACAATATATAATTTTTGCACTAACAAATGTATACATGATTAATTGAAAATATATCATTTGTACTATTATTCTCTTTTTTGGTTCAATATGTACACACAATCGGCATATGTGCAGTGATAAATTAATTATGAGACTGCTTTTATTGAAAGCTATTTGAAAAAGGATTACTGATAGAGGTGATCCTTGAGGTATGCCC
>NW_026886588.1:0-8132 GCF_032173495.1 Musca vetustissima | reverse complement strand
ATTTCGATATTTTGAGGTTCTTGAATTCGCTGAAATTTGGTATTTTGTAGTCGTATATGGTAACAAATCTCCCCACCAAAAATTATTAATATTCACCTCTTTTTAAGGGTAGTCCCCATATAACCCCTTTTTATACCCTTCACCACACTGTGGTACAGGGTATTATGTCTTTGTGCATATGTTTGTAACTGGCAAAAGGAAACGAGATAGAGTCGATTTCTGAGTCGATTTACGCATGTCTGTCTGTCCGTCCCTCCATGTATTTTTGTGAGCAAAGTACAGGTCGCATTTGTGATCCGATTTGGATGAAATTTGGCATAGGTCACTTATTTGGCCCAAGGACGAACCCTATTGAAATTGGGAAAAATCGGCTCAGATTTAGATATAGCTCCCATATATATTTTCGACCGATTTAATATAAATGGTTACCAAAATCCCTATATATCTTTCGATTTGCACGAAATTTGGCATAGCGTAATGAATTAGGTCTAGCCTGATGTGTGTCAAGTTTCCTGAAAATCGGTCCCATATATATTTTCGTCCGACTTAATGTAAATGGTGTACCAAAGTCCCTATATATCTTTCGAGTTGCACGAATTTTGACTTAGCGTAATGAATTAGGTTTGCAAGTTTCCTGAAAATCGGTCCAGATTTAGATATAACTCCCATATATATTTTTGTCCGATTTAATGTAAATGGTGCACCAAAGTCAATATATATCTTTCGATTTGCACGGCATAGCGTAATGAATTAGGTCTAGAATGATGTGTGTTAAGTGTCGTGAAAGTCGGTTCAGATTTAGATATGGCTCCTATATATCTTTTCTTCCGATTTTATGTAAATTGTGCACCAAAAACCCAAAGTTTGTCTGATTATCACACAATATATATATATATATATATAGCAACTGTATATCTGAATATACCCAAAGTGGTGAAGGGTATCATATAGTCGGGCCCGTCCGACTTTACTACTTTCCTTACAGGTTTATATTAAAATAGTTATCTGATTTGTACCGTGTGTTGCGGTTGTGTAGTCGTTTCTGGTAATAGTCAATTTTTACGGTTAAAAGACTATTTTGACATCTGTTTTAAGCATTCCGCCTTCTAAAGATATTGCGGTAGAAATTTAGGCATCTCTTCAAAATACAGATACCTCCTGAGGGAAAAAATTGAGATATACAATTAAAAAATCGGGTTCAAAATTGATGTATATCCGTCGTTAATTTGGTATAACCCTCATATAATGATATTCCCAAATACTCACTATTTCCTACACTATGTAATCAATATTGGTAAATTACAGTAGTTTGAGGATTTTATACGTTATCAGTATCAGTCCACTTTTTGGATCTTACAGATTTTAGGAAAAATCCCCATTAAAAATTGCTGAAATTTGTATTTGGTGTACATAATGGTTTACATAAATCGGTTTGTAGAATTATCGGTATATATCCTCTTTTTGGTATGTTCCTTATATTTTCATTGCATATATCTGACAGTATAACTATGGTGGAGGGTATCCAAAGTTCGGCCCGGCCGAACTTAACTCTTTTTTCACTTTTTAGATACTTCTTCTGAAACGACCTGATATGTAACACGGTGTAGTAGTAAATAGAACCGCATACATTATTCGCTATATTAGTTCTATTCATACATATTTTCAATTGTCGATTTATCAACAGTCAGGCAGTCAGTCAGCCAGACGAATGGTCAAAGGTATTCTCATTCATTCATACAACACTTGCATCGGTCATACTGGCAACAACCGCAATTAGCCATGTTATTGTTCTCTGTGACGAACATGTTTTGAATACGAATACAACGATGCTGTTGTTGTTGGACGCCTGGTAAGTTTTGTTATCATCATTATTTGCTGTATTGTTGTTGCAGCTGTATTGCCTTTTGTATTTTTGATTTCCGACTATTGTTCGCATTGGCGTATGAGTAATGGAGTTAAAATATGATTGTCCATAGACTTAATAAGTATACGCCTGCCTGACCGCTTGTCTGCCTAACAATTGATGCTCCCACTCTCATTTTAATTTTATACAAATTCAATTTAGTTTTTGTCAAAAGTTTTTAGTTTTGTTGTATTTTTTTGATATTAGTTTGCAAACATTTTCAGCTCCATGTTATTTCAATTCTTCACATATCAAAGCAATTGTTTTTGGATTTAATCAAATCAACAAGTTATTGTTTGAGCAACAATTTAATTGTTTTATAACAAAGTAATTAATTAAATTTGACATAGGTTTTTTTGAACAACAAAAACATGTATAGACAAGGTAGAAACAATGAATTATATTTACATTTTTATAGTATGTGTTTCACAATCATGGTTTAGTAAAAAATAGTAACAACAAGTGTTGTACAACAAACAATACATCGAAATTTGTTGTTTAAGTAATTCTAGTGTCAATGTCATTTAATCAAAAAATATAACCAATACATACAAATTATAAAACTATTTTTTTTATTTAAACCAGTAAGGAAAGTAGTGAAGTCGAACTGGGCCGACTATATGATACCCTTCACCACTTGGGTATATTGTACATATGTGTCCTAACAATGGTATGCCAATGTTCCCTCGAAGGAACCTACTCATGTCTTCATGTCTATGATAAATTTAATTTCATTCGGTCAGATTTAGAGTCGTCTGCGTACCATGGGACAATTTTATGGAAAACAATTTATAGCAAAATTGATACACGCTATTAGGTACGCCACACTGTAAAAAATATAATATCAATCAGACACCCGTTCGCAATATGTATGAAAGCTATGACTGCATCTGTGCCAATTATAAAAAAAAACAATAACATAATTTAAGTCTAAATTTGATACGTTGTGCAAAATTTCGTATTAATCGGACAAATAATAGGAGTTTGGTGTACCATTTATGTAAAATCGGACAACAATATGTATGGGAACTATATCTAAATCTGAACTGATTTTCACGAAACTTAGCACACGTCATTCTAGGCTTAATTCAGTACGCTGTGCCAAATTTCGTGCAAATCGAAAGATATTTAGGGAACTTGGTGGACCATTTAACTTAAGGGGACCCCCCCCCCATTCTCGGGGTCAAAAATTTTGTTGGCATAATTCGAATCTACACTGATTAAAGAATGCCTCTACAAAATTTCAAGTGAAAATCTCAAGAACTCTTGAAGATATAGCCGATTTATTGTGTCAGCATCAAGTGACGGCTAAAGGGGTTCTCAAACTTTAAACGCGTTTTTCTCTAAACATTTTTTTTTTTGTGAATGGCGGGCACGATAACTCAAAAACTAATAACCCAATCGATTTCAAATTTTTACACGTTTCTCTGTGAGTGTATAGCTATCGTATGAACTAGGATAAAGCCAATCGGTGAAGATCTTCCTTATTTTTTAACTTGGTTTTTGGTAAAAAATCGGCGATTTTCCAAAAATATTTTTTCAAAGGTCCACCATTTTGTTAATTTTAGAGCGAAGTCAATAATCCTAGTTCATACGAGAGCCAGACATGTACTCTTTCTAACACCGTTGGAATTTTCGGATTCCGATGTTCCAGTGAGGAGTTATCATGCCCGCCATCAAAAATAAGGACTTTTCTTTAATTACAAAAAACAACAACAAAACAATAACAAAATTTTTTTGTAAATTATTTTTCTTCTCTTTTAAGTCTTCAATTATATATGTGCAAAGTTACAAACCTTAACAAGCATTTGTATTCATTTACCAGCTCATTGAAAATCTTGAAAAATTAAAATCGAGAATGGGTGGGGTTCCCTTAAGTCTAAATTTGATACGTTGTGCAAAATTTCGTATTGTTCGGACAAACATAATGAGTTTGGTGTACCATTTATGTAAAATCGGACAAAAATGTATATGGGAGCTATATCTAAATCTGAACTGATTTTCACGAAACTTACTACACATCATTCTACTCTTAATTCAGTACGCTGTGCAAAATTTCGTGTAACTCGAAAGATAAATACGGACTTTGGGCACCATTTGTCTTAAATCGGACCAAAATCTATATGGGAGCTATATCTACACCTCAACCGATTTTCACGAAAGTTAGCGCACATCTTTCTAGACTCAATTCTGTACGCTGTGCCAAATTTCGTGCAAATCGAAAGATAAATAGGGACTTTGGAGCGCCTTAAATCGGACGAATATATATATGGGAGCAATATCTAAATCTGAACCGATTTTCACGAAACATAGCACACATAATTCTTGGCTTAGTTCAGTACGTTGTGCCAAATTTCGTGCAAATCGAAAGATATTTAGGGACTCTGGTGCACCATTTTCCCTGAACCGGACGAAAATATATATGGGAGCTATATCTTAATCTGAACCGATTTTTACAAAACTTAGCACACATCATTCTAGCTGTGCCAAATTTCATCCAATTCGAATAATAAATTCGTCCTGTACTTTGTTTACAATTTAACATAGACAGACGGACGGACCGACCGACCGACATGCATAAATCGACTTAGAAAGTGATTATATGTATATTCTCAAAAAGAACCATGCGTCTATCTCGTTTCCTTTTTGCTGTTACAAACATATGCACAAAGACATGATACCCTGTACCACAGTGTGGTGAAGGGTATAAAAATGTAATATTTTGCATAAATTTGGATGGTTTTCTAATCTAGACTTATCTCGTAGACTTTTAACCAGATTACCACAAAATTATTTCTTTTTTCGGAATCCGCCATAACATTCGTAATTTGTGTATAACTATATTTACCATATTATTAAATCAATATTGATGTAATAAAAATACAAAGTTTATCAGAATTTTCATAAACCCTTAATTTGGTTTAAATTTAAAATAACTTTTATTTAATTCAGAAGCCATCGTCCCTCTACGTGTTGGTATATTTAATGGTAGTTGAGGTGTAACTTCTTTCCATTTTGGCAATTATTCATGCTAAAGTAACTCTTAGTCAATTTTATGCTCCTGTGTTATATTGCATTTCTTTCATATTTTTTATCATATTTACAGGTTACTCAGACCTTTTGACATATTCTTACCTCTTGTGGTCATTGTAGTCGAATGCAGGAGACGTTCAGAAAATACCTTGTCATAACTTAACTAGCCATCGTACCACCTCATGACAAACGGTATGGGTACATACCAAACACATACTCTTAAATTGTTAATTGAATTTCAATATGTGTGTGTCACTTACTCAGTCCTTCGCTCGCTGGCTCACTCACTCACTCATCTACCAACCAATGGGCTTACATATGCTTGAGTAAACCAAATGAAACCCAATGAAGTGATATGGTTGCTGTTTGGTTGGTACGCTTGGTAGGTAAACGATATTAAAGTAGCTTCATGCTTCACTTGTGCTACAGAGTTCCAAGAATGTCCATAAGTCTTATGTGAAGAATTGTGTCGGACGGACCGTTGCGTACATGCATACTTCGTGTATATTTTACATATATAGCATATCACAATGTAATATTATTACAATTTAAGGACAAGCAGCAGAACAAGCCTTACATCTGAAAATATTAATATGGGTAATTTATTGTAAAATTTATTTGTTGACAATTTTCTGGAAAATCTTCAATGAAGGCTATACCAAAACGTAGGGTGATATGTCCTATATTCAAACCTGTAAGGAAAGTTCACCAATTTGGGTACATACAAGAAGTTAATATATACAAAATCCTGTATGTTAATATATACAAAATCCTGTATATAGAACAGATATAGAATCTTTGGAGGACCATTGAGATGGAATCGAGCGAAATTACATGTGCTATCTACATAGATATTTGAACCAATTGAAAAATCTCCTCATGGACTTAATTGAGCAACCCTTATATACATCATTTGTTTTTTGTTATCACTCTACACTCAATTTAATACTCTCTGACAAATTTCGTGTAAAGCAAACAAATATAGGCTCTTCGGTGCACTATTTACATAAAATCGGACGAACATATAAGTACTATATCTAAATCTGAACCGATTTCAACAAACCTTATCACACATCATTCTTTCCTCAATAGCATTCGCTATGAAAAATTTTGTCTCAATCGGATAAATATTGGGAGTTTGGTGCATCGGACGAAAATATATATGGGAACCATATCTAAATCTGAACCAATTTTAACAAAACTTGGCACACATAAGTCTGGGAGCTATATCTAAATCAGTCTGGGAGCTAAATATATATGATAGCTATATCTAAATCGGAACCGAATTTCTCCAGTTTCAATAGATTTCATCCAAATTGGATCATAAATATGAACTGTACTTTGTTCACGAAAATACATGGACGGACGAACAGACGGACATGCGTAAATCGACTCAAAAAGCGATTCTATGGTTATTCTCAAAAGAACCATATAGATTCCTGTTACAAACATATGCACAAAGACATAACATCCTGTACCACAGTGTGGTGAAGGATATAAAAATCTATATAAACATGTCCGTAAGGCTGTCTTTTGAAATCACGACAGCGGTCGAAATATTACTACCACTATTCCTATAATTTTTATAACCTTTATTTATGATCCGAATTGAATGAAATTTGGTACAGCTCATTTGTTTGGCCCAAGGACGAACCCTATTGAAATTGGTTCAGATTTAGATATAGCTCCCATATATATTTTCGGCCGATTTAAGGTAAATGGTGCACCAAAGTCCCTATATATTTTTCGATTTGCACGAAATTTGCCACAGCGTAATGAATAAGGTCACGAATGATGTGTGCAAAATTCCGTGAAAATCGGTTCAAATTTAGATATAGCTCCCATATATAGCTTCGCCCAATTTTAGGTAAATAGTCCACTAAGGTCCCTGGAAATCTTTTGATTTGCTCGAATTTTGGCATAGCATACTGAATTAAGTCTAGAATAATGTGTGAAAAGTTTTGAGGAAATCGGTTCAGATTTAGATATAGCTCCCATATATAGTTTCGTCCGATTTCATGTAAATGATGCCCCAAAGTCGCTATATATCTTTCGATTAGCACGAAATTTGGTACAGCCTAATAATTTAGGTCTAGAACGATGTCTGCCAAGTTTCGTGAAAATCTGTTCAGATTTAGATATAGCTCGTATATGTAGTTTCGTCCGATTTTATGTAAATGGTGCCCCAAGTCCCTATATATCCTCCGATTTGCACGAAATTTGGCACAACGTACTGAATTGGGTCTAGAATGATATCTGCTAAGTTTCGTGAAAATCGGTCCAGATTTAGATATAGCTCCCATATATAGTTTCTTCAGATTTCATGTAAATGGTGCACCAACGTCCCTATATATCCTTCGATTTGCACGAAATTTGGCATAACGTACTGAATTGAGCCTAGAGTGATGTCTGCCAAGTTTCGAGAAAATCGGTCCAGGTTTCTATATAGCTCCCACATACAGTTTCGTCCGATTTCATGTAAATGGTGCACCAAAGTCGCTATATATCTTTCGATTTGCACGAAATTTGGCATAACGTATTGAATTGAGCCTAGAGTGATGTCTGCCTAGTTTCGTGAAAATCGGTCTAGATTTAAATATAGCTCCCTTTTATTATAGATTGATTTTAAGTAATTGACGCACCAAGGAACCACTAGGAACAAAACGTTCTGAAATTAGTATAACCTAACCAGTGACAACTTTGTTTGAAATCGCTTAAAATTTGGATAGAGCTTCGATATATAGTTTCGCCCGATTTGAAGTAAATTGGGCATCAAACTCCTCATGTTAGTCAGATTGACATCAAATTTTGCACAACGTACAAAATTGAGCATAGAATTACGTTGTTGTGTTTTATAGAAGTACATACATAGACCAACGGATGACCTATTTATATTTGTTTGAAGTCGATTTACATACTTTATGGATAGATCTAGGTAGATTCACATTTAGATAAATATCACATATTTTATTTCATCCAATTTCATGTTAATAGTCCTGTTTAATATACCCATAGTGGTGAAGGGTATCATATAGTCGGCCCCGCCCGACTTTACTACTTTCCTTACTGGTTTATATTAACATAGTTATATGATTTGGTCCGTTTTTGGGTTTTTTCTAAGACTCAGATGTAATCATTTCATCTGCGGAAGATGCGAAAAAACTACAACATAAGGTTCGATAATTAATCTTATATA
>NW_026886587.1:0-7868 GCF_032173495.1 Musca vetustissima | reverse complement strand
CACAGCAGGTGACACAACAGGAACACCATGCCCATAATCGCTGCCAACTGCGTGACCATATGGAACCTTCCTTTTCTTGGATACGATGCCAAATGGGCATCTCGCCGGGCATCATGCGCAGACATCGGCATCCCGGTGGATGTACTGCCGGCAGTAGGGGTGGTAACTCTTTAGGTAATCTCTCTCCCGTTGTCATACCCCTACCTCGGGCCATGGCCCCAGCACTTCTCGTCACCCTTGTCTCTTCGAAGTGCTTACACAGATTTACACAATCCTTTTTAAACTGCTTCGTCATAATCGCATAGAGAAAGGGGTTACAGCACGAATTCAGTGGCAGTATGAAGACCGTGAAAATCTTTGCCTGTTCCAGGGATATCAACTGCAGACCAAAAATCGCCGTTATCGAAAAGAAAGCAATCGGAGACCAACATAAAAAATCCGTAAACACCAACAAAGCCATTCTCTTGGCAATTCTGGAATCATTCGTATTCCAGGCCTGAGACCCTCGTATCGCCCAATACATTTTCAAATAACAGCCCATCAGGGTGAGGAATGCACAGCCGTTGATAAACATCAAAGCTATCACATAACTCAAACTGGCAATGCCTGTGGTGGTCTCGAACGGCAGACACACGGCGAATTTCCGATAATCCGATACACCAACCAGTGGCAACACGGCCATGACCAGGGCAAAAGTCCATCCCACTGCCATAATATAGGCAGCCTGTTTCAGCGATAGCCGTTTATTCAAATGTATTGCATGGGTTATGGCATAATTCCGCTCCAAGGTAATCACCGCCAGGGTGTAGACCGACAGTTCCGACGACAGCACCGCCAAGAAGCCACCAATTTGACACATTACCGACATTTGCCAGGGTATGGCAAACATACGAAACTCTCCCAATGTGGAGGCATCCACAATGGCCAGGATACCCAAATACAGGGCCAAGAGGAATACAACCCACACACCACAGCGCAGCGTCCACCAATCAAATAAATCGGCACAGGGTAAAAAGGGTCCAGGCATAGGCAGGCATTGTATGCTACCCGGAGTATGTTCCGATCCAATTGTGGCAAAGAGGCCACCACCTCCAAACGAATTGGCAAAGGTACTGGCCGTCCCCGTGGCCGATTGCATGTTGCCCGACCCCGTGCCAGTACCTATTCCCGTGCCATCCTCTTCGAAATATTCTTCCATATAGGTGGGTATATTGCCGGGATAGGTGAAATCTTGGCCAAAATTATCCCATATATCATGCATTTCGGTGCCGAATTTTTTGCTCAAGTTATCTGGAAAGGGAGAAAAAGAAGAAATTAAGAAATTAAAAAAACCTATGCCTGGGCCTTAAGGTAGGTAAGGTAGGTCCTTAAGATTAATTTTTAAAAACTCCATGCCTTATGGTAGGTCCTTAAAAATAATTTTTAAAAACTCTATGCCTTATGGTAGGTCCTTAAAAATAATTTTTAAAAACTCCATGCCTTATGGTAGGTCCTTAAAAATAATTTTTAAAAACTCTATGCCTTATGGTAGGTCCTTAAAAATAATTTTTAAAAACTCCATGCCTTATGGTAGGTCCTTAAAAATAATTTTTAAAAAATCCACGCCTTATGGTAGGTCCTTAAAAATAATTTTTAAAAACTCCATGCCTTATGGTAGGTCCTTAAAAATAATTTTTAAAAAATCCACGCCTTATGGTAGGTCCTTAAAAATAATTTTTAAAAATCCACGCCTTATGGTAGGTCCTTAAAAATAATTTTTAAAAAATCCACGCCTTATGGTAGGTCCTTAAAAATAATTTTTAAAAAATCCACGCCTTATGGTAGGTCCTTAAAAATAATTTTTAAAAAATCCACGCCTTATGGTAGGTCCTTAAAAATAATTTTTAAAAAATCCACGCCTTATGGTAGGTCCTTAAAAATAATTTTTAAAAAATCCACGCCTTATGGTAGGTCCTTAAAAATAATTTTTAAAAAATCCCCTAAAATACTTACGCAATTGTGGCCATATATCCATCATACTGTTATTCCACAGGCTCATATCAAATTCCGCATCGGAGGGAAATAGTACAGCCTCCTGCACCAGTGGAGGCTTCTTACTTGCCGACATTGCCACCAGCGGTATAAAAGGACAACAATGATAAGCGTAGGACAATATTAGCGTCTGAATACGAGGAAATGTTTCCGGCGAAGGAAAGTCACGTAATTTTGGATTATTAAAGGTTTTCAGATGCAACAGCCTTTGCAGGCCATTCGATGGCAGTTCGGGAAAGATGTTGTTGCCCAAATTCAAATCCTCCAGCGAGGAGAAACCCACAAAGGCATCTTTGTGGATATACGATATTTGATTACCTTCTAGGTCTCTAAAAAATATTTTTTTATAAAATTATCTAAATTTTCAGATTTGAACAAAAAACCGGTTATAAGCAAAAAAATATTCGGATATAAGTAACTCAGTTATAAAAAATATCTCATACACCAAAATCAATTTAAAAATAGTTTTAGCTCAAAATTTTGATTAATATGTGATATAAGAAAAAAATCGGATATAAGAAACTCGTTTATAAGAAATATTCGGATATATGAAACAGGTTTTAAAATGATTTTAAGCTTATTATAGTACAAAAAAATAATTTTCAATTTTTTTTTTTAATATTTATTTTTTCCTTATAACCGTTTTTTGTTCTCCTAAAATTCCACTCACAATAATTGTAATTTGGCTATGCCCTGAAAGGCATCGTGAGGTATTGTTTTGATGTGATTATATGATAATAATAAATCATGTAATTGTTTTAAGCCTTGGAATGGACGTCCTTGTAAATTGTCTATAAGGTTGCTTGATAAATCTCTAAGGAAAAATACCAAAAATGATTAAAAATTCGCTTAAATGCATCTCCCAGATCCTATGGCCACTTACAACAGTCTCAATTCTCTGCAATGTGCTAATGTGGGAATGGTTCGTATGGAATTGGTTTTTAGCTCTCTGGAAAAAATAATAAAAACCAGAAATTTTTAATATGCTGTCGAACAAGTTCGTTGCCAACATGATCGATCAAACATCGAACATCCAGTTTTTTTCGATTTTACTTACAAACTTCTCAGTCTTGGTGTTTGATGGCATAAATTTCCTGGTACTTCCACGATACCAGCTCGATCCAGTTTCAATATTTCCAATGAATAGCTACCCTCTAAATCGGGAAATATTTTTAGAAAGCGTACATCGGAGAGGATCCTATAACGATGTACATAATGTTTATATTCGAAAAATTTAAAATTAATTTTTACTTACAATTTCCTTAACTTCGCCATGCCTTTTAATGCGCCCGGCCTAATTTGTGATATGGGATTTGCACGTAAATCCAAAGTTTGAAGGGTCTTGGGCAGATCTGTGTCGTTTATCCATCGCAGGCGATTACTGGTGGCTGAACTGAAATGACAAAAAACACGTAAAGGTATTAAGACATAAAGAAACATTGAATGATTTTTCTTTGTAACAATATTTTTTTTTTTAAATCCACACCTTCTTGTTGACCCTTAAAAATATTTTTTCAAAAATCGACGCCTTTGGAGATCCTAATTTTTTTTAAATCCACACCTTGTGTGGATTTAAAACGAAGTGGGTGTCTTGGCATCGATGGTATGGCTACAAGCATGTGGCCAAAGTCTATCTGATTTCAAGAACCACCGGGGTAGAGCAGTCTCGACCCAACCTTCCGAGATAGACGGGGACTCGAAATGTCAGGTCAGAAGTAAAACCAAAACCAGAACTTTTCTAGAATGCCGGAGGAGCGAAGAGGCTAATATGATGGTGGATGAAGTGAGCAATGACACTATTTAGCTTACGACAAGAATGGAGCAGCAGCGGAATCTAGCCAGGATGACGCGGAGAAAAAAGCGAACATACCGAGAATCCCAAATACACTAATCGGACTATACGAAGGAGGAAGATGATAGCAACAACTGGTAAACAATGCTAAGGTAGGTGGAAAAGGCCTGTAAGAGTCTGAGAATTATTAGGATATTTATACTCTACACCACACTGTTGTACAGGGTATTATATCTGTGTGCATATGTTTGTAACAGGCAAAAGGAAACGAGATAAACACATGGTTCCTTTTGAGAATATGCATATAATCACTTTCTACGTCGATTTATGCATGTCCGTCCGTCTGCCCATGTTAAATTGTAAACAATGTACAGGTCGCATTTATGATCCGAATTGGATGAAATTTGGCATAGGTCCCTTATTTGGCCCAAGGACGAACCCTATTGAAATTGGAAAAAATCGGTTCAGATTTAGATATAGCTCCGATATATAATTTCGTCCGATTTAAGGTAAATGGTGCACCAAAGTTCCTATATATCTTTCGATATGCACGAAATTTGGCGTAGCGTACTCAATTAAGTATATAATGGTGTGTGCTAAGTTTCGTGAAAAATTCGACGTCTGTTAGGATTCATCTGCTGAATATACCCAAAGTGGTGAAGGGTATCATATAGTCGTCCCCGTCCGACTTTACTGCTTTCCTTACTGGTTTAATAATGGTTCTTGAAATATTGAAATCCCCACTATAATGTTATTGCTTTAAATATATGTTTTTAGAAAATCCTTTTATAAAAAATAAAAAAAAAAATATTTAAAAAACACTTAAGGGTTTATTCGCGCACCAAAAATTACTACACCCCCTTGTACTAAAAGCTGAGACAATCTAAAGTTTAAGAAGACTGCCACGAAAATGTATCGATAAAGGATGGCAAAACTGGTTCTAATATCCAGCAGGTGAGCATTGCATCGGAATCTTTCGTTATGTCCGGGAATCCAAAAAATCTGACCACACTGTGCGAAGATTGCAGTAGTAACTGGCAAAGAGCCGCCATTTTATCCGAAGATAGTTTGGAGGGACTATACAGGCGAGATCTGTTTCGCAATAATCGACGAACATGGAAGATGATAATGCATACGGTAAACTGAACTGAGACAGCTATAATTTCATAGACGCTCTGAGATAGCTAGTGGCAAGCATTGCCTCCCCACGTGAGACAATCAAAGTTAAGCCAACAACTGTATCTCACAAAGGTTGAGACAGCGTGTTCACAACACCTTTCATCTGCAGAAAAACAACAAAAAGGAAAAAAAGAAGAAACTGCTAGTGAAGAAGTGGAAAGTCTACCTCAGGGAAAATAACGAAAAAGGGACTCCATTTATACACCTTTAAGTATATCGATCGTCATATCTCGACTAGCTGAGTCGATCTAGACATGTATGTCCGTCCGTCTGTCCATTATAATTCGGAAACACATTATGGCCACAGTTATGGACCAATCTTCACGAAATTTTGCATGTAGAATCAGTTCTGGCCAATGAAGACCCCTATTGTTTTTGGAAAAGATCGGTAATTATTTAGGGGGTGAAATGGACCAAAAACTTTATTTTTGTCTGATTTTCTAGTCGCTTCAGAGGCTGCGAATTTTTACATGGAGAAGGGGATCGGGCCAAAGTATAAGCATGCCTGTTTTAATAAAGATCGCTGAGTATTTAGCGGGTCAAATTGACCCGTGTGAAAAATCACAAAATGTGTATTCTATAGTATATAGATTTATCTCTGAAGGGTATAGGCCCGAGAAGATGATAGTATATCCAAGAGGAGTGGATATGCTATCATTGATATCAATTATATTGTCGTATATACTCGGATGTGGGAGTTTCATTTAAATATTTACAGGTGCTTACGTACTCATAAATTATTTAGTAATTCATTACCACACTAGAGGGCGGAAATATAGATTTGATCGCTTTGAAATATTCCATGAGGTTCCAGTTATGATCAAGGACAATGCCTATAATATTCGATAATGGTCACTTTATAATTTCGGGATGAAGTGGACCAAATTTTTTTTTTTTTTTTTTGTTTTTGTCGAATCGATCTATGTAGATCACAGTTATAAGCCGAACATCACAACACAGCCACGGTAAATAGAATCTGGACAAGTAATTAGAAGGGTTCGGAAAATATGTCAGTGTAAAGGAGAGGTGATCTTGACCTCTAATCGGGCAAGAGGCTACAAATATCACGAAATTATTGCCCAGGCTCGGAATAAACATTCGCAGAAAGTTAGAGTAGTTGGTCGGCCCCGTCCGACTATACTGCTCCGCTCAATGGTTTCAATATACCGATAGTAGTGAAGGGTATCATATAGTCGGCCCCGTTCGACTTTACTACTTTCCTTACTGGTTTTTGGTATGTGGTAGGTCCTAGGCCATTTATGGTTCAACGTGAGTGCCTCTAGTTTAAAAGTTGGTTTTCTCTCAGCAGCAAAATATCATTACTTAGCATTACATATAAAAGTTCCGATCCCGACAGAACCTAATGACAATTTTTTACTTCTCACTATACTGTGATGGTACAATATATTTGTAACAGGCAAAAGTAAACTAGATAGACCCCTAATTGCTTTTGCGGATATACATAGAATCTTTTTCTGAGTCTATTTATGCATGTCCCGATCGGATTTGGTGAAAATCGGTTGAGATTTAGATATAGCTCCCATATATAATATAGTAAATGGTGCTCCAAAGACCCTACGTATATCCGATTGCCACGAAATTTTGCACAGCGTATTGAATTAAGCCTGGAATGACATGTGTTATGTTTTGTTGAAATCGGATAAGATTAAAATATAACTCCCATATATATTTTCGGTCGATTTCAGGTAAATTATGCACCAAGGACCCTGAATTTGTTCGATTTTCACGTATTGAATTGAGCCAAGAATTAGGTGTATCAAGTTTTGATAAAATTGGTTCAGATTTAAATATAGCTCCCATATATATGTTCGCCCGATTTTATGCATTTGGTGCATCAAAGGCCCTACGTATATCCGATTGCGACGAAATTTTTCTTAGCATTTTATTTTCCGCATAGAATGACGTGTGTCAAATTTTGTTGAAATCGGTTCGGATTCATATATAGCTTCCATCTTTGTCCGAAGTCCCGATCTTTGTCCGAATGCAACGAAATTTTGCACAGCATATTAAATTGAGCCTGTCTTAACTTTTATTGAAATCCGTTCAGATTTCGATATGTTTGTCCGATTGCAACGAAACTTTGTACAGCGTATAGAATTGAGTGTAATATGATGCGTGTTAAGTTTCGTTGAAATCGGTCCAGATTTAGATATAGCTCCTATATATATTTTCGTCCGATTTAAGGTGCACCAAAGTCAAGATATTTGTCCGATTGCAAAGAAATTTTGCATAGCGTATTGAATTGAGGGTAGAATGATGTGTGTTCAAATCAGTTCAGATTTCGCTATATCTTCCATATTTATTTTCCTCCGATTTCCTGTAAAAGGTGCACCAATCTCCCACGGCTAAACCGATTGAAAAAAAGTGCTGTGATTTCCTTATATTTTATCACCTCTCCTTTTTCCCATAGAGTGACTACACACGCACACACACATTTTCTTTGCCACAAAATTTATCACCCTGCAATTGTCTCTGACTCATATTTACGATTACAAAAGACTGACTGACCACAAAGAAAACTTCGTGGCTGATGGTGCGGTGGGGTGGGGTAGGAAATGTCAAATGAAAAGAAAAACATTTAAATCGTTTATCGGTTTCAATTGAATGTTTTGTGGTTGGTGTTGAAACCACACACACTACACAACCAGAGATAATTATCCACACTTGGGACATAGAAATCTAACAGACCCTATGATACCCTTTATCTCCCTCACCCCACCCTCGTCGAACTATTCGACTAAACTTTGTCTATTTATGAGAGAATCTTAGTTGAACTTTTCATTCAACCCCTCACACAACCCTTTAATCTTTGTAAGTGTGTTTGTTTCTTATTTGGATTTCCTGG
>NW_026886586.1:0-8122 GCF_032173495.1 Musca vetustissima | reverse complement strand
GGAACCATGTGACGTATAATTAATGCAAACCGTAATTTTAATGGATATAGTAATGATACGCCACCGCAAACAATCCATATTTAACACTAGATTGCCGAAGGCGGTCATTTTGACCGCTTTTCAATTTCAAGTACAAAAACAACTATGCATTTAATGAAACTTATTTTTTACATTTGGTGAATTTTTTATAATAAACGTAATTCTATGAGGAACAAAAAGTCACCAAAATTAAAAAAAAAGTTTCATTAAATGCACAGTTGCTTTTGACCTTGAAATTGGAAAGCGGTCAAAATGACCGCCTTCGGCAATCTAGTGTTAATTTGGCGTCGACAAATAATCGAAATCAATTTCACTAATTCCCCTTCTATCAAAATATTCAATAATTAAAATCATAATATTCTGAATATTTAAATACTCAGTATTTGGTATTTAATTACAAATTATTTCACCCATTTAAATTTTAAATTTAAAAAACATAAATTCATATAACGTCTTTTGAAGTCCCCATCGCCAGACCAGACCATTTATCAACAAAAGTAGCCCTTCTTCTTTTATTCAACTTTCATCTTCGCCGAGTGGAGAAACATTTATTTTCCAACAAATAAAAATGGTTTACTTAGAAGACAGCTAGCCAGCTACTGAAATTATTTGGCCGCTATGAACTCCACTAATAGCTGGGAAATTCCATAAATTTTAACAAAACTCGGAATACACACACTAAGAAAGAGAGAAGGAGGGGTGAGAGAGAAAGGAAAGGGGAGGGGGAGGAAAACAGCAACTGTAACCAAAAACTTTATTTTTCTTGTTGCGGTTTTAACTCCTTTACTCGATGATACGTGGCATGGCCTTTGTGCACAAGGACATACTAAGTTTTGGTAATAGGAGCAGCAAAGAGAAGGCGTCCATTGAAGGATGTTGCTGAACAAAGCAGCATCAGCAACAACAACAACAAAAGAAAACTGTATTTCCCAGCAAAACTGTGGAATCTGTGTTGGAGCTATGTGGTCATGTTTAGCTGGATGGTGTTTGGCGGTTTGTCGTAACACCAATTGTTAGCAAGAATAGTAGCAATGAAAACGCCCTCTAGACCAGTCAAACAGGGTGAGTATGTGTCTGTGTGTTTGCGGGTGTCTATATGTGTTTGTGTGTGCGTGAGTGTGATTCTGAGTGTTTCTCATTGTCCATATACCATTAATAGTCATTAATTAAGCACTAATTTATTTAGTAGCCACTTGGGAGTAATTTAATTTTTGACAACAACCTCCAGTACCCGGGACACAAACCAAAAACACTTGATAGACGAAATAATAATAAGAATGACCACAGCAAACGTAACAAAAAAGTGTGTGGTAAAAGAAAATAAAAAAATTACCACAAAAAATTATTGCAGATAATTGGTAAAATATGTTACAGTTCCATTACTCCTTTGCAATGTGGGAGTGGAACTTCAAAGGAGTACCAATGCAGACAGCTTTGCTCAGCAAAAGTGTTTTCATGTGGTGGGCTGTGATAATGGGTTTCTAGGGTGACAATTATTTATTGGTTTCTAATGATAGGGAAAGTTAAATGATTTGATGGTAGGGATTGGACACAGAGGATAATATTTCTTCCAAGCCGAAATCGACGCGGATATTCTTAAAGAATATTTTTTTTCAATGGACCAACAAGGCATGGATTTTTTAAAAAGGCTTCTGCAAGGCGTGCCTTTTTTAAAGAATATTTTTCAAAGGCTTATACAAGGCGTGGATTTTTTAAGAATATTTTTTAAAGGCTTCTAGAAGGCGTGGATTTTTTAAGGAATATTTTTAAAGGCTTCTACAAGGCGTGGATTTTTTAAAGAATTTTTTTCAAAGGCTTCTACAAGGCGTGGATTTTTTAAAGAATTTTTTTAAAAGGCTTCTACAAGGCGTGGATTTTTTAAAGAATTTTTTTAAAGGCTTCTACAAGGCGTGGATTTCTTAAAGAATATTTTTCAAAGGCTTCTACAAGGCGTGGATTTTTTTAAAGAATATTTTTCAAAGGCTTCTACAAGGCGTGGATTTTTTAAAGAATATTTTTCAAAGGCTTCTATAAGGCGTGGATTTTTTAAAGAATATTTTTCAAAGGCTTCTATAAGGCGTGGATTTTTTAAAGAATATTTTTCAAAGGCTTCTATAAGGCGTGGATTTTTTAAAGAATATTTTTCAAAGGCTTCTATAAGGCGTGGATTTTTTAAAGAATATTTTTCAAAGGCTTCTATAAGGCGTGGATTTTTTAAAGAATATTTTTCAAAGGCTTCTATAAGGCGTGGATTTTTTAAAGAATATTTTTCAAAGGCTTCTATAAGGCGTGGATTTTTTAAAGAATATTTTTCAAAGGCTTCTATAAGGCGTGGATTTTTTAAAGAATATTTTTCAAAGGCTTCTATAAGGCGTGGATTTTTTAAAGAATATTTTTCAAAGGCTTCTATAAGGCGTGGATTTTTTAAAGAATATTTTTCAAAGGCTTCTATAAGGCGTGGATTTTTTAAAGAATATTTTTCGAAGGCTTCTATTACGCGTGGATTTTTGAAAGAATATTTTTCCAAGGCTCCTATTAGTCGTGGATTTTTAAAAGAATATTTTTCCAAGGCTACCCTAAGGCGTGGATTTTTAAAAGAATATTTTTCAAAGGCTTCTATAAGGCGTGGATTTTTTAAAGAATATTTTTCAAAGGCTTCTATAAGGCGTGGATTTTTTAAAGAATATTTTTTCAAAGGTCCAACAAGGCGTGGATTTTTTAAAGAATATTTTTTCAAAGGTCCAACAAGGCGTGGATTTTTTAAAGAATATTTTTTCAAAGGTCCAACAAGGCGTGGATTTTTTAAAGAATATTTTTTCAAAGGTCCAACAAGGCGTGGATTTTTTAAAGAATATTTTTTCAAAGGCTTCTACAGGGCGTGGATTTTTTAAAGAATATTTTCAAAGGCTTCTAGAAGGCGTAGATTTTTTAAAGAATATTTTTCAAAGACTTCCATAGGCGTGGCTCTTTTAAAGAATATTTTTCAAAGGCTTCTAGAAGGTGTGGATTTTTTAAAGAATATTTTTTAAAGGCTTCTAGAAGGCGTGGATTTTTTAAAGAATATTTTTCAAAGGCTTCTACAAGGCGTGGAATATTTTTCAAAGGCCTATAGAAGGCGTGGATTATTTAAAGAATAATTCTTGAAGGCCTATAGAAGGCGTGGAATATTTTTCAAAGGCCAATAGAAGGCGTGGATTATTTAAAGAATATTTTTTCAAAGGTCTATGGACTATGTTTCAATCTTTAATACTTTTAAAATAATTAAGTATTTAAAAAATTTTCGCGACCGCATTGCGGTAAAGAAAATGTCTATCAATTTTCCGTAAATTCATGGCATAGCAGATTTTACCACATTTAAACGTGGCTAAACGTTTCTCCCCCTTCCATTTTTTGGCCAATTGGAAATGTTGATTTAGTCTTTGTCTGTATTTGTGTGTCGGGTCGGGTTTTGTTGTTTTTGTTACTATTTGAACAAAATTCAAACAGCCGTTAACACTTGAATGCAACGGCATGTCGACAGTCAAACATGAGTGAACTGTTGCGGCTGTTGCATGTTTGGTCTGATGCTGATAACATTTAGTTAAAACAACAACACCAGTAACGACGATGACGTCGACGGCAACCAGAATAGTGATTAAAGCTGTGGTGAGCAGGGTTGCCATTTCGGTTTTCAGAATTCGAAAAAAAAATCGCTAACAACGACTTTCACTCTCCGAGAACCCTACTTTTTATGGTAGTGATAATTGAATAAAGTCTTAATTTATTGATAGGGGGATTTGATGAAATTTGCCTTTGGATTTTGAAACCATGTTAATATTCAACACAAATAGGTGGCCAGGTCCCCAAATCCCTAAACTCTGAGTGTAAAAATATGGCAACCCCTCTAACAACTACACAGCTAAGGCTAATCTACGCTGTGTCTACATAACATTGCACTTCCCGACTAGACCCTAACCAACTCTCTGCCCTTTTTTGACTCCCGTTTCCACTTTCTTTGGCTTTTTCTTTCACTTTACCCATGCACACACACACTCATCCACACAAATAAAAATTATGCAAGTTTTCAATGCACAGGAACAGGATATGAATGAATTCCACACGACTGATGAGGACGACGATGATGTTGATAATATTGCTGATGGTAATGGTCGTCGGTGCTCATCATCATACTGTTGCATGTCTGCTATCGGTGTATACGTCTGAATGTGTGTGTGTGTGCCAACTCACTCACACACCATATTGTTTATGGCAAAATTCAAAAATGGAAATATTTTCCAATATCCCAACAACATCTGCTAACCTTATGTGTTGGGTTTCCGTGGTGAAACTGGGTAATTTAAAATGCGGTATGGAAGTATTTGTTTTCAGCACACATCCACACACATACAAAAAAAGTTCGATATAAATAAATTGTTTGGAAATTGAGGTAAAGAAGAAATTGGAAATGTGGCATTTTGATACTTCATTAAAATGGCAAATCAATGTTTGAATGTAATATGAGAAATAGAGAGAGATTTCGATGTGGAGAAAAAAAATCAAAGAGGAATTTATTTTTAGAATATATTTTTAAGACTTTCAGAGAGATTGGCTTACGTTTAAAGGAATATTTGTATGCCCTCCATCATAAGGGCGATCCCACAATGTAATATATTGTGAATCAGAATACAACTCTATGCCGATTAATTGGTATCTGTGTGTCCATACTTTTAAATCACGATAAAAATCGCAATATTTGTTACAGAGCTTCGCACATTTACAGTATTCTTAGGATGTTTTAGATTTCAAATGAGGTTCATCGGTCCATATTTTAGTTCAGGGTTATTTAATACATAATACCGATATAAGCCCGTATTTTGGCATAGCCCCCATATAAATACCCCGCTCTTTGTCGGTATTTTCAAGGTTTTTGCCGCAACTTTCTACCATGTGGCTTTAATTTGGCATTCCGTGTTTATGAGGCTTACATATAGCTATGCAGAAAATTGTCAATATAGGTACATGTTTTGACAAAGCCTCTCATATAATAATTTAATTCAAGGTTTTAGCAGCACTTTTCCAACTTTTTTGGAAGTTTGGTGGCTGATACACGCCCATGCGGTTAATGATTTATATAGGTACATAGGTCCGTTTTTGTGAGCAAAGTACAGGCCACAGTTATAATCTGAATTGGATGAAATTTGGCACATGTCATTTATATGTCTCAAGGACAAACCCTATTAAAATTACAAACAAGTGAAAAAACGTTAAGTTCGGCCGGGTCGAACTTTGGATACCCTTCACCATAGATATACTGACAGGTACTAGAAATGAAAATATAGGGAATATATCAAAAAGTGGACCTGTACCGACATTTCTAAAAATGGATTATGTAAACTATAAGACAAATTTCAGAAATTTTTACTGAGGCTACTGAGGGTGCATACACGGTGAAAATGTGCCTCATCGAGATATTGGTTCTAGATCCCATGTTTCTTTGGACCAAATCCGTTTCAGAAAATTAAGATTTCATCCAAACTTTGCCCATCTTATTATTTCATCCAAACTTAGTTCAAATTAGAAGACGGGGAATATCGGTCCACTCCTTCTGGAACCTCCACACGGGGGCCTTTCGTGATTACAACAGAGTCTTAGAACCAAATTCAAAACGCGTAACAAATCAGATAACTATTTTAATATAAACAAGTGAAAAAGCCGGGCCAAATTTTGGATAGCCTCCACCATAGATATACTGACAGGTACATGAAATAAAAAATATAGGGAACATACCAAAAAGTGTACCTATACCGACATTTCTACAAACGGATTATGGTTTTAAATGTTGGTCATAGACCCCATGTTTCTTTGAACCAAATTTGTTTCAAAAAATTTTGTTTTCATCCCAACTTTGCCCATTTTATTATTTCTTTCAAAATTAGTTCAAGTTTCCTAAAATCTGTAAGATCCAAAAAGTGGACTGATACTGATAACGCATGGTAGATTATAAAATCCTCAAACTACTGTAATTTAGATTACAAAGTTATATGCCTAAAGGGGGGCCAATATTGATTACATAGTGTAGGAAATAGTGAATATTTGTAGATATCATTATATGTGGGTTATGCCTAATTAATGACCGGTATATGCCAATTTTGAACCCAATATTTTAATTGTTTATCTCAATTCTTTCCTTCAGGAGGTATCACTATATTGATGAACACCCATTGATTATTTGGTGTACAATAAACATGAGTATGTCGAAATTATATATGGAAGCTATGCCATATTTATATCTGAACCGATTTCAAGAAAACTTGCCAGAGATTAATTTATATTAACTACAATACGTTGTGTCAATCGGCCTAGCTAGGGGTCTTTAGTGCACCATTTACTTAAAATCGGACGAAAATGTATATAAGTGGTGTTTGTAAATCTGACCCGTTTTTCACGAAACTGTGCACACATCATTCTAGACGTAATTCTGTATAACATATACCAAAATCGAATGATATAGTGAAACTATATAAGGGAGAAACTATATAAGGAAGCTATATCTACATCTGAACCGATTTAAACGAAACTTAGCACACGTCATTATTGACTTAATTAAGTACGCTACGCTGAAATTCGTGGAAATCGAATGATTTTCAGGGACTTTGGTGCACAATTTACCTAAAATCGGGCGAAACTATATATGGGAGCTATATCTAAATCTGAACCGATTTTCCCGAAATTAAGCACACATTATTGTCGACTTAATTGAGTACGCTATGCCAAATTTCGTGCAAATCGAAAGATATATAGGGACTTTGGTACACCATTTACATAAAATCGGACGAAACTATATCTAAATCTGAACCGATTTTTGATTACGGTATGCCAAATTTGGTACAAATCTAATGATTTTCAGAGACTAAAATCGGACCAAAATATATATGGGAGCTATATCTAAATCTGAACCGATTTTCTCCAATTTCAATAGGGTTCGTCCTTGGGCCAAATGAATGAGCTGTGCCAATTTTCATCCAATTCGAATAATAAATGCGACCTGTACTTTGTTTACAATTTAACATGGACAGACAGACGGACGGACATGCATAAATCGACTGCATATTTTCATAATGAACCATGTGTCTATCTCGTTTCCTTTTTCCTGTTACAAACATATGCACAAAGACATAATACCCTGTACCACAGTGTGGTGAAGGGTATAAAAAGGGGGTTATATGGGGACTACCCCTAAAATGGGGTGAATATTAATAATTTTAGGTTGGGAGATTATTTACCATAAGACTACAAAATACCAAATTGCAGCAAATTCGGTTGAAAAGCGCGCTCAAGAACCTCAAAATATCGAAAATTGGGGGTACCCTTATATGGGGGCTACCCGAAAAAATTGAGCTATATTTATAATTTTTTGTGGAGAGATTTGCTACCTAATAAGAACGGTGAATTCGGTGAAAAAATCCGGTCAAAACCCCACATAACTGGAAATTGGGAGGTACAGTCATATGGGGGCGACCAGAAAAAGTGGACCTATATTTTTTGTGGAGACATTTAGTACCCAATAAGAACCCAATGTACCAAATTTCAGCGTATTCGGTTGAAAATCTCGCTCAAGAGCCCCAAAATACCGAAAATTGGTGGTATGTCTAAACGTGGACCGATATATCTCATCATCGAACTTGACCTGCCTGCAGACAAAAGACAAACCTATGCTAAATTTCAGCACCCTATCTCAATGCCTTCAGAAGATAGCGTGATTACAACAGACCGACGGACGGACATGGCTATATCGTCTTAAAATTTTACGCTGATCAATAATATATATACTTTATAGGGTCGGAAATGAATATTTCGATGAGTTACAAAAGTAATGACAAAATTAATATACCCTCCATACTATTGTGGAGGACATAAAAATCTACTCTGATTTTGATATAGCTCCCATATTGATATATATTCATCCGATTTGATGTAAATGCTGTACCAAAATGAGATTTATCCGATTAAGCTGAAATTTTGCACATCGGACTGAAATTAGTATAGAAAAGCGTGCGGTAAGTTTCATTAAAATCGGTTTAGATTTAGATATATCTCCATATAC
>NW_026886585.1:0-7933 GCF_032173495.1 Musca vetustissima | reverse complement strand
TAATTAAATAGTAATTATTAAGGAGGACGTGGCAGCGTAATAGCAAATGAAATGAATTAAGTCGACTGGGCTGAACCTTATTGTGTAATATTTACATATCATGGCAATGAGTTATGCACTTATATACAATTCCAATGTATATTAAATAAAAATAAGTATATAAGGGATTCATTGACTGAATTGTTGGGGTGTTGTAATTGGAAGCCTAAAAACTAGCGTTAAGTTGTCAGAATAAAATACTGAGCAAGTTTTTAAATCGAATATGTAGTGATTTCGTATTTTGTATATTCAGATTGGTTATGAAAACTTTCTATAAATTAATAATATTTGTCACAAGATACATTTGGGTGTGAAAGCTTTTTTTTTAAACAAAATTAGTGAACTTATGAGGATCAGTGGTGTGAACCGAAACTGTAGACTTCCCAGTCGCACCCCTTGGTGGACTGAGTTGAACTTTTCCTGGATAAAACAAAATTTGTTAGCCAAATAATAAGCAGGTGGTTCAGTTTGCAAAAGTTCACGACGGCAAGAAAACGTTGCCATATTTGGGTACATAATGTGAAGAAATATTAATTTTAGACAATAGGAAATGACAATTTCTATAGAACATTTTCTTGTGTGATATAACAAAGCAACTGGAGTTTTCCTAAGAAAATTTTCTGCAATTTTCTTAAATATGCGCGCTTAATATGAAAACTATCGAAAACGTTATGGAGACTAGGACTCAATGCGGGCCGATATAGTTTATTCTCGAACCTGACGTTCTAGGTTTAATATCGATATCTCAGAAGGATGAATGTGATTACAATTGATGGCTATATCGTCTTAGGACTCCGTACGTTGTAGGTATAAACTACCAATTTCGAGTACAGAATATCCCCCATATTATGGTGTATACGGCTATATGAGTACAACCCCAAAATGCGGAACAAATTATTTAACTATTTTAATATTAAACCGGTAAGGAAAGTTTAAAAGTCGGACGGGCCGATTACATGATACCTTTCACCGCTTTGGATACATACAAGAATATATACAATATCCTGCAGATAGAACAGACATATAATCTTTAGAGAACCATTGGAATGATATCGGGCGAAACTAAATGTGTAATCTACAGAGATATTTGAACCAATTAAAAATCTATGGGGAAATTTCATGTAAATTAATTTTTTTGTACCATTTGTATAAAATCAAGCAAAATAATGTATGTGGAAATGTGGTGTAAATCGAAGCTATATCTATATCTGAACCGATTTCAAAAAAAATTCACAGACATCAAATCGGACTTAATTAAGTACGCTGTACAAAATTTTGTCTCAATCGGACATTCATTGGGAGTTTGGTGCACCATTTAGATAAAATTGGACGAAACTATATATGGAAGCTATATCTAAATCTGAACCGATTTCAACAAAACTTCACGGTTGTTGGTTTACATTTCTTCCAATAATATTTATTAAAATATAAAAACACCTATTGTCAGATTTTTTATGGATAGTTTTTGAAGCATAAAACTTTACATTTACATTTTAGGGTACGGAACTCCTCGGATTTCACTTATTTCGATTTGCACTTTTATAGTTGCCTTCTTTCAACCGAAGTGAATTAGCATTACGAATTAGATGTAATTTGGCATTTCGGTAATTTGGCGGGTAAAATACTTCTTATATAAGTCCATGTTTCTACATAGCTCCATGCAAAGTCAACCCGCTATTTTTGGTATGTTCAAGGTTCAGGAAAATGTTCACTAGTAAATATTATGACATATTGATTATTTAAATCGCCGCAAGCAATACAACACATAGTCGTAGTCGTTTATGTTAAAAATAAAAAATTCAGATGGCTCCAGACAAAATGTAGAGTTGTCTAGGTCGTAAATATACATATTATAGTCTTCGTATTACATTGAATACGAGGTTTGTACATCACGAAACGGATTTAGTAGATTTTTTTATATTTTACATTAATTCCAATCATTCCTTAAAAAACAATTAAACACAATAGAAACCAGATATTTGGGAAATATTCTCATTTGAGTACAAAAATGTGTTTGAATATTTTAATTAAAACCGCCCTTAAGGTATGCAATATTTATTGTAGCAAGCAACATTTATATATTTTTTTATTAAACCAATTGCAGTTAGTACTGTTAAAACACCCTTCGGTTTAGTTGTGTCAGTACTTTTGTAAACTTGACCCAAATGTTTACTTAACCTTACAACTGTATAAACGTTAAACAAAACAAACAAACCAACCAACAAAACCGGTAGGGCATTACATTGTTTGTTCGTTTGTCCGCATGTAATTGTAATTGAGAACAATGTAAATGTTAACCCTTTTCACCTGTTATTTATGCTAAGCGCATATTTTCCACTTACTAAGACGCTTAAGCTTGAGTAAACATGATGGAGATAAGGCCTTTGTAATGCGAAATAATGGATAAGAAAACAAATAACACACACGCATGCACAGAGAGAGAAATAATAATATCACACATACAGGCAAACATACACACCTTTTACGTAAAATGTAAGGTGTCATAGTACAGTTAATTTTGACCAATAACAAGGGATTTAAATTTAGTTTCATTCATTGCATACTTTTAGGCTTTAACATGAATTTACCCTCTGAGAAGGTGTTTGTCCTTTTTTGTCGTATCATGTGCTTATGGTGTTGTATGAACGCAAAGCAAAGGAAAACACAATTTTGCATTAGCATAATTAAAACGTGCAACTTTCTCGCTTTTCTTGTGGGAAGATTTGGGCAGGGAAGCACACACACTCAGCAAAATATGGAATGTGTAAATAATAGCGTCAAAACGTTTGGTATCGTTGTGTGTGTGTTTATTCTTCTCCTCTTTTTTGTCCAATTAGAAAAACCCAAAACCTATTTTTTCTTTATTTTTTTTTTATTTTCTGTGCTAGTGGAGATGACCCAAATTAAATTTCACCAACTGTTGCTTTGGAAAGACAAACAATAAAATAGAAAACTACAAACTGACAATGACAAGGTAAATAAGAGATTATGAATTTAATTAGTTCATTATATAAGAAACAACGAAATAATGGACATTTGGACATGAATGGACTTTTTATACCTTAGACGAAATAGCTTTATTGCAGGTTCTAGAAAAATAAAATGAAAATATTTTTGAAGTGTAATATGAAGCGTCGATTTTTTTAAAACCATTGAAACACATAGTTTGAAAAAATCTGATGCATCTAATGAAACAGCAGCTTTTTAAACTAATAAATTTTTACAGGCGTACATATTTTTTACTTAAACATATTTTTAAAGTACATATAATAATAACGTAGATTTTTAGGAATACTTTTTAAATATAACACTTTTTTGTCATATAATAAAAAGCTTAGAATTTTGTTTTTAAAATATGTTTAAGAAAAATATATGAAGTCCGGTTTTTTTTTAATATACAATTTTACAATGTTGTAACAGACGTATATTTTTTTAAATATTTCAGGCGTATAAAAAAGGTAGATAGGGTGCTGAAATTTTGCATAGGGTTCGAAGATGGGCTATACCGTTCCATGATTAGGTATAGCTCCCACATTAAGATACCCTTCCATTTTCGATATTTTGGGTTCTTGGGCGCATTTTTTCCACTAAAAATTATAAATATAGCTCCACTTTTTCTGGTACCCCCTTTAACGGTATACCAGAATTATCCGTTTTTCGAACGAATTTCCTGCAATTTGGAATATTTAGTTTGTCTCTCTCCACTAAAAATTATAAATATAAACTCATTTTTTGCGGGTAGCTCTCACACAACGGTACCACCGAATTTTCGGTATTTTAGGGGTTTTGAGTTCATTTTTCAACCGAATTCGCTGTAATTTGGTACATTGCGTTGTTATTGGGCAACTAAAAATTATAAATATAGACCTATTTTTTCGGGTAGCCCCCAAAACAGGTACCCTAAATTTTTGGCATTTGGGCAGGGGTTTCAACCGAATTACTATTACTTGCCTTCCAGGAAAAAGGACAGGCAAAAGGAAACGAAATATACCCAGGGTTCCTTTCGATGTGCATAGAATAACTTTCTGTGACCTGTATGGTCACATTTATGATCCGAAATGTATGAAATTTGGCACATCTCATTTTATTGACCCAAGAACAAACCTTATTGAAATTGGAAAAATCGGTTCAGATTTAATAAAAGTTGTGCACCAAAGACCCTACATATCTTTCGATTTGCACGAAATTTGGCATAGCGTCCTGAATTCAGTCTAGAATGATGTGTGTTAAGTTTCGTGAAAATTGGTTCAGATTTACATATAGCTTCCATATATATTTTCGTCCGATTTTATGTTAACTGAGCACTAAAGCCCTTATGTTTTTTTTCGATTTGCACGAAATTTGGCATAGCATATCGAATTGAGTTTAAAATGATGTGTACTAAGTTTCGTGAAAGTCCGTTCAGATTTAGGTATATCTTCCATATATATTTTCGTCCGATTTTATGTACATTGTGAACCAAACTCCTAACGATTGTTCGGATTTGAGACTAGAATGACGTTATAGTGTTTTGTTGAAATTGGTGCAGATGCGGACTTAGCTTACATATATATTTAAAATGGGTGTCTGATTGCGATTAAACTTTAAGCAAGGTCTTAAATCGATTTGCACAAATATGTCCCATTGTGTACAAACGATTCACTTATAGATAAAGATCGCATAGTAAAGTTCATTCAATTTCATGTCACTGTTCCTTCGAAAAGTGGACGTCTGTTAGGATACGTATGTAGAATATACCCATTGTAATGCAAAAATATTAGATTGAGCTATATCGGTCCTCAATTACGCATATCACCTTACCTGAAATTTGAATTTGGTAACGTACACCAATGGTAGAAAACAATCGTTTGGTACATTTGTCGCTTAAGTTATACATTTTGCTATGTTTTCATTTTAAGTAACTATCAGTATACCTATGGTGTAGGGCATCAAAAGTTCGGCCGTGTCGAACATAATGCCTTTTTCACTTGTTAAACTTTTATTTTAGACGTGATTTTTTTTGAAATATTTTGAAGCATACATTTTTTTAATTTTTACTTTTTAAAGTATATTTTTAGAAACAGTATTGTATGCTTCAATTTTTTAAATATATAATTGGGTTATAATAAAGTATTTTATGGGTTGTTTCTCCAAAAAATATGTTTTTTATTATTTTTTTAAGCTATTACTTTAGTCTTGAATTGTAAAAAAATATGGTTTGGTGTATACTTTGAAAGCATTTTAAACTTGAGATTAAAAACTGCTGTATAATTTTTTAAAGCAATATTTTATACGTGAATTTTTATAAAAAAATTATTTGTTAGAATATATATTTTCAAGTATTTTTCCTAATTTTAACCACATAATAAAATATAAAATTCCAAAACATTATCTATAACGCATGCTGAAAATTAACTTTATAACACACAAAAATTAAAGCAAGAAAAAACCAACTTCCAACATAAAATGTATTATCGTCGTAAATTATAAAGTGGCCAAGAGAGAGAAAAAAGCGAACAAAATTAAAATACCATTACAACAAATCTAGTAATTTCAACACCTCAATAAGTATGTTGTTTTGTGTGCAAGTGCTTCAATAAAATAAATTTGTAGCAAACAAAAAACACCGACAACCTAAAAGTAGGCCATAAAAAGTGTAATAACTAACAAACACAATTGCCCGATATTGGACATTAAAAAAATATACAGCATAATTTTTGGTTTTATGTTGGTTATAAAATTAAGTAACTTGTAAACATTACATGGAGGCTTATTAATTTTAGAACTACGCTTTCTATTAAATTTTTCCTAATTTCAAAATTATCTATATTTTTGGTGGAAGAGAAGTACAAGCGAAAGTAAGAATGTCCCGAATGTTTTAATAATTTAAAAATAATAAAAAAACCTAAAGAATAAAAAGTAACATCCCAACTGAAATTGTTAAAAAAAAAACAAAAGTTACAAAAGTTTATTTTTCTCATTAAAGTCTGCACGCCTTCACTGCAGTTAAATAGCAAAAAATATAAAAAAAGAGTTACAAGCCTTCTACATAAACATAATACACGGCCTACTTCTTGGCGTTTGGCTGTAAGGCTTTTGTTTTTCAAAGTTGTTCCTAAATAAAATAAAAAACGAAAACAACTCGGCGAAAAAAATTAAATAATAAGCCATGTTTTCCGGAAAATGCTAAAGTAAACAAGTGAATGTTGTAAAAAAAACGAAAACAAAAAAGTTCCTCAACATAAAGTTATACACCGAAATTACTGTAAACTTATGTGCATGTGTAAATAAATAATATAGACTCTCCAGCTAAGTACCCTCTAGAAAAGTTAATTATACAATTAACAAGTTGTGGTAGTGGTTACAGTAACCGGAAAACAAATCACATTCAACAGACTCGTTCTACTTTTCAACGAACTTTACTTTCTGTTTCTATGACCCAATACGGAAGAAAGGTAAGTTTTACTTTCTCTCTCTAATTTGTCTGTAGATTTAATTTGATAATCCTGTTTTCATTTTTTTGCATTATATTATCAATATGAGGGTTATTTTAATTTTGTTTTCTATTAGCCTAGATGTAAGCAACATAATTAAAAAATAAAGAATCCAATTTGTTGTGTTTCAATAGCTGTTTGGGTATCACATTATATTTTTTTGCAGAGTTTTTGCAAAGTTATGTGGAATAACAGGAAATGGTTACAAACACGACATTAAAAATCCATGCTTTGAATTATGATACAAGAAAATATTATTTTAAAAATCCACGCCTTCGATTATGATACAAACAATATTAATTTAAAAATCCACGCTTTCGATTATGATACAAACAATATTAATTTAATAATCCACGCCTTGGATTATTCAACAATAAGTTTTTTTTTTAATTGCACGCCTTGAATTATTCTATAAAAAACAACATTTAAAAATGTACGCCTTGAGTTATGTTACAAAAAATAATAATTTAAAAAATGAACGCCTTGGGTTTCATAATAAAAACAATTATTCAAAAACTTTTTTAAAACAATCACGACTTGGGCTATTGTGGAATACCAATCACGGTATTACAAATTTCCAAATATTAAAAATCAAAGTTATTTTGAACTATTTTTTTTTTTTGGTTGGTAGTCAGTCTCATAATCTACCAAATGATATTGTAATTAACAGTCAACTGATTTTACGGACAGATTTGGTAAACTAACTTTTTTGTCCAACCTATCCAACTCAATATATTCCCCATGTAGATTTTACATAACAAAATTTGATCTCCCTATAACCCAAAATAAATATTTTGATTCATTCCATTAACTTAACTTTTAGGGTTGGTTAATAAATTCCTCTAATATGTTTGCAATTGATTTATTGAGAAATATTTTGTCAAAAGATTAATCGGATTAAATTCTTAGCATATTCATCAAAACATCTAACACATACCAACAACAAAAATCTAACACATACGTGTGTATGAATACCCCATCTGAGAGATCAAAAATATTTTACACATTTGCAATAGCTCAAAAGTATGCTAAGGATTTATTCATAGATTTGATATATGATTTTGATAATACACACATAAATAATAATACTACTACAACAAAAATCCTGTAAAATTTTCCAATTCAGTAATTTCATATTGAGGTTTCTTAGTTTTCATTATTTTAGAGAAAGAAAAAAAAAACAACAAAATAAATTTCTAATTGACAATATTTTCAAAAGAATTTCAAAATCAACAGAAATTTTCCTTCCAATTTGTAAAACAAATGGGTATTCAAGGATAAATATAATAACAAATAAAGGATTCTATAATTGAGATTCCTATTTTATTTTGTGGCATAACTCTTTCATCTTCAAACTCATTATGTTTTGAATGGGAAAACCACAACATATAAAATTGTGGTGAAAATACAACATTTTACAA